>NW_006285611.1:639061-643971 GCF_000327345.1 Myotis davidii
ATGAAATAACTTCCCACTTTGAACAGGCCCAGCCCTTATCTGCACCTTCCTATGACCCCTAAATTTCTCCATTCACCAGAACTATGGACATGGCTGTGTCCCCCGCTACCCCATGAGGTTCTGGGACATGGAACAGCCTTGTTCCTCCTTCCATCACACTTAACACACAGCGAGCGCAGGGTCAGGCAGGGCCCTCCATGGAGAGCAGGATGAGAGGGGGAATGGGCAGGAGATGGGGGATGAACAGATGATGGAGAGAAGGAAGGCTGGGTTCAAGGGGCCAGCGGCTAGATGTGTTTGCTGAGTAACTGAATGGTACCTTCAGGGCTGACGGGCTCAGGCCAGGAAAGAGGTTGACTTTCAGCCCCTTGGTGCCCAAGGACATCCGTGTCCTGCGGTTCTGAGGCTCCTCCACCACCTCCTCGTCTGAAGACGGCACCCGAGAAGCTCGTGGCTCTGCAAGGGCCCAAGGAGGGCTCAGCAGAGAACGACCCAGGCCCCCACCCCCCGGCTCACCCCCACAGCGACACAGACATCAAAGAACTCACTGGCCCTACCCGTAGAGTCCTGGAACAGGCGTGCATCTGAGTCTGCTGCCTCCGACAGGCCCAGGGTACCGCCGGGCCGGATGGCCGGGGCCCGGTGCCCACGCTTGCGCCCCAGGCTGGCACGGCTTCGATACACGGCACTGTCGAGGACCTCAGTGTCCTGCTTGGGACAACGGCAACACCACTGCCATCGCCATCTCATGGTCCTGCCCCATCCCATGCAAACCCTTCAAAGCAGCCGCTGTGAGCAGATCCCTGTTCAGGTGACTCACCCCCACCCTTTACCCCCCACCCACTCTGCCTCCTGGATTGAGACGGCTCAGGGCCCTGAGCAGCTGGAGGAGCCCCAGGGACCAGGCTCTGGCTCCACACACACACACACACCAGCCGCCCCCGATAGCCCATCCACTGCCCTGGGCTCAGCTTCCACTGACCTCGATGAAGGAGAAGTCCTGACTGGGAGAGCTGGGGGGAGGGCCTTGGGAGGGTCGCCGAGAGGGGTACATCGGAACCTGCTCGCCCAGCCCGGCCCCTGCAGGGCTCCAGGTGCCGTCCACCTCTTCTGTCCGGCTGGCTTCACCATCAGGCTGGGGCCTCCAGGAGGGCAGACGGTCCCTGAGGGGCTCCCAGGGCTCCCCTCGATCGGCACCAGCCGTGGTTTCTTCCTCTTCCAACAGGGTCCTCAGGCCCGACGCAGAAGCGGCCGACTCCCTCCGGGCCGCTGCCTTGGAGCTGCTGACGGCCAGCATCTCCTCCAGCAGGCCCTGGGAGGCGGAGGCTGGAGAGCGGGCCGGGCAGCCGCTGCTGGGGCTGCAAAGGAGCCGGACCAGAGAACAAGGTCACTGTGCGGCCACATCTCCCTCCCACAAGCCCCTTCACAGGCTCTGTCTCCCCGCTCCTTCCCGAAGGGCACGGTCAAGACCACACACAACACAGCACAGAAGGGATGAGCGGGCCAGTCTGGCAGGTTCAGACCCTGGGTCCTCCACTTAAGAGACTCTGGGCGAGTCCCCTCCCCTACAAAAGCTTCTAACTGTACAGTGCTGTCGGGGGAATGAAATGAGAACCTGAAGCACAACCACCGCCTGGCACTCAGCGTGTGCCGATGAACGGCAGCGATTGCTACTACTGCCTTCCACGCGGTCGGAGCTGCCTCAGTGTCCCGCCCAGGGGCGCCTGCTTGGGCACACACTTGCCTGGGGATGAGCTGCACAGCCTCTTCAGTGCCCCTGCCCATGTCACCTCTCCCTGTGCCCGTCTCACAGAACATGCCAGGCCCTGCAGGCTGCTGTGTATCTGGACACACTGTTCCCTCGCCCGCCTCGAGATATATAACTGTGTGGATCTTAGAAGATGGTAAGTCCCTTTGCTCTTTAAGGATCAGACTATGTCTGGAGCATTGTGCTCAGTCCTGTTCAAGATATTATTCTTAAGAAACACATACATAAACACATATATACACAGGCAGGCTCCACCTGGGTCAGCTCCTGCCTCAGACGCTGAGGCTTTGTCCCCACTGCCAGTCTGTGAGCAACGCAGGGCAAGGATGAGGCCGCTTTTGCCTTTGTTCCCTCCACCCCTGGCCCAGCCTGGTCAGGAGCAGAACTAAGCAAATATTTGCTGAGTGCAGCAGCTTGCATCTCAATGTAGCTTAGGTGTCTTCTGCCTGCTGCTCCCTCAAAACACAACACAAGCACATAAGCACAGCACACGTGCACTCTCACCACCTCACACAAGAGCTCGTGTGTTGTCCAGCTGCCACCCCACACACACAGACACCCCGACCCACTCGCAGCACACCTCAGGCAGCATGGTGTGCACGTCATCCGTCACTCCTGCCAGCAGAGCCACACCAACATGCCCACACACACACCACGCACACTCACACCATGCACACTCACTCACACCACACACACTCACACCATGCACACACACACCATGCACATGCACACACTCACACCATGCACATTCACACCATGCACACACACACACACCATGCACAGGCATGGCAAAGGCTGGTGGGAGCCAGGTCTTGAGTTCCTCATGGACTGGAGGAGTGGAGAGTGAGGCAGGCCGAAGCGGGAGGGCTGGAAAGGATGTGTGTCAATCTGTCCTTCTACAAGCTGCTGACAGATGGAAACTGAAGCAGTCTGGCGGAGAGGGAGGCGGAGGCGGCTGCAGCCGAAGTGCAGCAGCCTGGATGGGGGCCAAGGCAGCTCACCCTGCTGCTTCAAATCAGGAGGCTGGGGTAGGAGGGGTGGCAACAGCACCCCGCCCAGCCTGAAGAGGCCCTGCCCCAAGCTCTCTGGGGTGGGGCAGAGAGCAGGCTAAGGAAGAGCAGAGGGGATGTGAAACAGTGACGGGTGAATGGAAAGATCCATATGCTGGTATGGCTCAGTTGGTTGGGCGTTGTCCTGTGCACTGAAAGGTTGCTAGTTCAAGTCCCGGTCAGGGCATATGCCTCGGTTGCGGGCTCGATCCCCGGAAGGCAGCCAATAGATGTTTTGCTCTCACATTGCTGTTTCTCTCCCTCTCCCTTCCTCTCTCTCTCTCTCTCTCTAAAAACCAATCATTTTTTTAAAAGGAAGACCCACACCCAGAGCAAGACCTGGCCCCACACCAGGCGGGCAGAGGGCAGCCCTGGGGGAGGCCATGGGAGGGGGGGCGGGGATGCTGGGGAATGCAGTGTGACCATCCCCCCGGCCTGTCTAAACCCCGGAGAAGGCGTGGGCTGGCACAAGGACCTGCTCCTCATCTCCAGAGAAGCTTCCTCCCTCTTGAGCACCCAGAGCACCTCTAACCTGAGCCCCTTCCTGGCAGGCAATGGAGACAGGCTGTGCTGAGCACGGCCACTCCAGGGCACATTTGGGTGGTTAATCACTATGCTATAATTATGTTCAATTTGTAACAATGAAAATACATCCTGCATATCAGATATTTAAATGATGATTCGTAACAGTAGCAAAATTACAGTTATGAAGTAGCAACAAAAATAATTTTATGGTTGGGGGTCACCACAACACGAGGAGCTGTATTAAAGGGTCGCGGCATTAGGAAGGTTGAGAGCCACTGCTCTATACCCTTTGCCCCATCGGGATGCTGAGTCTCCTGAGGGCTGGACCCACCCGCACTCCAGGTGCACACCTGGGAATGGTATGTAGTAGATCTGCAAAAAGCAGCTTCCCAGGGTTCTAGGCTCCAAGACTCTGAGAAGGTCAGGGCTTGAGCTGGAATGATGTGTCTAAAGGGGAAGCAGCTGGTCTTGACCCAGAGACAGGAAGAGCATGCAAAGAGATGACCCCAAGGCTGGGGCCCAAGGGAACATGAAAGAGCCCACGGTCACAGGCTAAGGGTCCTTGTGCCAGCCACACTGCCTCCCTGGGCCTCAGTTTACCCACCCATGAATGAGTGATCTCTGAGGGTTCTCTCAGATTCTAAAAGAGCCCCAAATGACTGCAGGTTCCTACAGGCTCATCTTATACCCTCTATACCCTTTGCCCCATTGGGATTCTGAGTCTCCTGAGGGCTGGACCCACCCGCACTCCAGGTGCAAACCCAGGAATGGTATGTAGTACATAGATCTGCAAAAAGAGGACCTGAGACTACAGGTTTCTACAGGCTCAGGGGGAGGGGCAGGAGATGACCAGGAGGCCAGAGAGGGGAGGGGGCAATGCACCAACTCTTGAGGGATCCAGGAGCACCACTCCCCCCAGGACAAGGTGGCCCTGGACACAGAGGAAGGGCCAAGCAGTCTCCCCACCCCACCCCCACACCGGTCTTGTCATGCCACAGTTTGTCAGGCAGCATTCCAGCCAATGACCGGTGTGGGGGAACCTTTGTTCCACACAGGAATGGTGACAAAAAATGTCCCCAACGGCCTCACTTTATGGGCACATCCACCCAAATCTGCAAAACAGGTACAACCACAGGTAGCAAGCACTTTTCCAGTGCTTACCAAGGGCCAGACAGATCTACCACTTCGTCCATGTGAACGCCAATGACCCAGTGAGCACTGGGAGTAAATTACTCCCGGTTTACAGCCAAGGAATCGGAGGCTGAGAAGGAACTCACCCACGGTCACAGAGATGGTAACAGAATCAAGACCCGAACCTGGCAGATGGGCCCAAGGACTACTCTGAACTACCCTCCAGGACTTCTCATTACCATGGGAACCTCCAATTTTTATCTTTAAAGAGTAACTTTCTCTAAACCAGCTGCTCAGAACTCAAGAGGCCCTTGGCTACTAGTGAAGTTTGGGAAACACTGTGTTACAACAGTGATTTTCAACCTTTTTCACCTCATGGGACACATAAACTAATTACTAAAATTTTGCAGCACACCGGAAACATGTATTTTTTGCCA
>NW_006285611.1:644020-644331 GCF_000327345.1 Myotis davidii
ATAGCCCTAGCCAGCGTTGCCCTGTGGTAAGAGAATCAGTCTGAGCACTAAAGGGTTTCGGTTTCAATTCCCGGTCAAGGGTGTGTACCTGGGTTGCAGAGCCGATCCCCAGGACAGTCGGGGTGCATGCAGGAGGCAAGCAATCTATGTGTCTCTCTCACATTAAGCGCTCTCTCTCTCTCACCTCCCCACATCCCTTCCACTCTCTCTAAAATAAATAAATAAATAAATAAATAAATAAATAAATAAATAAATAATTTTTTAAAATCCATGGAAAAATACCCTCGGGTGAGGATTAACAAAAAATAAAT
>NW_006285611.1:644486-644763 GCF_000327345.1 Myotis davidii
GCGGTGAAAACTGCCATTAGAGAAAGGTAAACATGCTTCCTCCCTCTTCGGCTTTAATGGGTTGGCGCTTGCTAATACACACGCGCTCACTCTAAGTCTCCGGGGTGGCCACAGAGTCCCCAGCGTTTTCCAAACTTGTAACAGCCACACATCCTGTGATGGAGACCAAAGCTCAGACAGCCGAGGACCCCCGCTTCTCTGCCACCAACCTCCTGGTCCCCAACCCAGTCCCCTCACCAGCTCCCACCAGGCCAGCCTCTCCCTCCATCCTAACCAA
>NW_006285611.1:644839-660246 GCF_000327345.1 Myotis davidii
GGCCCCGCTGCTTCGTAGTCTGAGTCCAGAACGCGGTGGCCGCACCTGACATAGACACGTAGGAAAGACACACAGACTCTGTGACCTTAACACTCCTATTCTCCTGCAAAGTGGAGGGGTACTAATCTCTCCTACTTCACCTGCAGCTGTGAAGATCAATGAGGTCAGGTGTGTGTGCAGCAGGGCCCTTGGGAACTGCAGAGTCCTGAGTCCCCAGAAATCAGAGCAGCCACAGGCGCCCACATGCCACAGCACCATGAATGCTGAGGCTCCCCGAGTCCCACGTCAGAGAGAGAGAGAGAGGCTCAGAGATGTCCAGGACCCAGGAGCCCCTAGGCTCCTAGTCCTGTGCACTCGCCCCATCCCTCCTCCCCACGCTCCTCCAACTCCCTCTATAGCCTCAGCCCCCTGAGCATCAGCCTGGCCCATGCTCTGTCCTTTCCTCTCCCCCTCCTCCTCCTCAGTCCCTAATGCCTTCCCAACCCTTCAAACACCTCTCCCATTCCCTCTAGCCCAGGGGTAGGCAAACTTTTTGACTCGAGGGCCACAATGGGTTCTTAAACTGGACCGGAGGGCCGGAACAAAAGCATGGATGGAGTGTTTGTGTGAACTAATATAAATTCAAAGTAAACATCATTACATAAAAGGGTACGGTCTTTTTTTTTTTTTTAGTTTTATTCATTTCAAATGGGCCGGACCCAGCCCGCTTGCCGTAGTTTGCCCACGGCTGCCCTAGACCCTTCCCGGTCCTTCCTGCCCCTCTCCCACCACCATCAGCCCACACCTTCCTACATGGCTGGTGAGAAGCTCCAGGATTGGGAAAGGTCAAACATTCTACACAGTCAAGACAAGGAATCCAAATCTCAGTAGACGGAAAAGTTAACAAAGAGATGCAATGTGTTGGGGTGGGGGGTTGGGGAACGTGGGGAGACCTGGACAAAGGAAGGTGAAGAGAGTAGCCAAAGAACACAGAGGCACAGCCCATGGACACAGACAACAGGGGGGGGAAGCCAAGGGAGGGCTGGCGGAGCTGGGTGGAGATGGGCAAAGGAGGGGAGAGAGAAGGGGGGCATCTGTAAATGTCAAGAAGATAATTAAATAGAGATGCAATGCCTTTTTGCACTCTTTACTCAGTTGGCTTTAGAACATAAAAGTTCCTGAGACAGACGGTGGCTGGCTCACAAAACTACCAACGTGTTCCTTGACAAAGTTCTTTTTCAGCCACTCTGCAGGGAGGCCAAGGTCGTGTGGCCAGGAGTCAGGTCCCAATGCCCTTTGGGTTCTTAAATTATTGCTTCTTCTGGGCCTTAAAACGGGGCAGACAAGAAGCACCACGTTCCTAACCTCCTGAGAGACAATGTGCCACTGTCCACCCCACTCCAGACTTGGAGTGGCCAAGGCCAAGAAGACAGAGTCCTTCCTATGCCCATGAAAGCACTGTGGTCCTGGCCCAGGACACCTGTGACTAGAGCTGAGAGGCCTGCAACAGCCACTGTGCTCAGTGGGAGTCTCCAGAGGTGGGCGCGTACCGTTTCCTCCAGCAGTCACACTATGACGTCACCAAGGAAGCTTAAAGCGTGGGCTGCACGAGCAGTAACACCTCCAACATCACAGTCACCATTCAGACAGGTTGCAATTTTTCAGGCATCCGGCACACGTCCCCTCGCACACCGGGATGGTTGTCCCCTTACCTGGCTCTGAAGCCGGGGGCTTCTCCCATCTCCATTCCGGGGTCTTCAGGGTAGGTCTCCAAGGAAAGCGAGGAGTCATCTTCGCCCTGGGTCTCTGGTCCACTCGTCTCGCCAACCCCCAGCTCCCTGGCCTTCATGGGGTCTGGGTCTCTGGCCTCCTGGCTAGGGCACAAGGTGCCAGTGTCCCTGAGGCCGAGCTCTTGGCACTGGCTAACTTCTCCCACCCCATGCTCCCTGGCTTCACTCGGAGTCCCAGAGAGCTCCACATTCCGGAGCCCCAAGTCCTGGGTCCAGTCCATCTGCCCCACGCCACATCCTCGTGGCTCCTGAGAACCGCCAGTCTCTAGGTCACATGGCACCTCCAAATTCCTCAGGCCCAGACTGTCACCCCAGTCCACCTGGCCCACCCCACGCTCCCTGGGGCTATCTGGCCCCACAGCCATGTTCCTGAGCCCCAGGTCCGGTGTCCAGCTTGCCTGTCCCACTCCACGCTCCCTTGATTTAAGGAAGTCTCCGGCCTCCACACCTGACCAGTTGGTCTGCCCCACGCCACTCTCTCTGGCCTGGCTGTGGCCTTCTGCCTCCCCCACCCCAGCCAAATCTCTGCCCCTCACCCCGACTTCAGAAGTCCAGTCCTTCTCCCCAACTCCCATCTCCCTGGGCTCCTCAGAACCCCCAGCCTCCAAACGGCTAGCCAGGTCCACATCTCTCAACCGCAGGTTATCCGACCAGCCGGTCTGTCCCACGGCACCCTCCCTGGCCTCACTTGAGACGCCAGAACCCACACAACTGGACACTTCCAAGTTCCTGAGGCCCAGCTGGTCAGTCCAGTCCACGGGCCCAGTCGAGGTCTTCTCAGGAGACACAAAGTGGCCAACTCCCATCTTGCCAGAAGGACTCGGGCCAGCACCACTCACTCGGTCATGGCCAATGATCCCAAAATGATGGCTCCTCTTGGTAGCCTCCATGCAGAAGTCACCACTCCAGTCTCGCTGCCCTGGGCTGAAGGCCGCCTCTGGCTGGGAGACCACACCGAGGCTGAAGTCGCCAGCCCAGCCTCGCTGCCCCACTTCCCTGTCTTCCGGGTTGGCATCGCCTGGGCTCTGGTCCCCTGCCTGCTGTCTTCTGTGCAGCCCTTCAACCTCCTGGCTGGCACCGCTGTCCTGCCAGCTGCTCTGGGCTCTCGGTCCCCGTGCTCCATCCTGGTTCTGGGGGCTGCCGGGGCTGAACAAGCCCCCCAAGTCTCTCTCCTCTGGCTGGTCTGGGTCCCCGCTGGGCTTGCCCAGGCCATCTCCTCCGCTCAGAGTCTTCTCAAACTCCTCATCCTGCTGCTGGGCTTCCTCGGGACTGAACGCGGTGCTCGGGGCTCTTACCCCGAAGCCTCGGTCCTGGGGGCTGAGGGCCGTGGTGCTGCCACGGCTGCTGTAGCCCCTCATCCAGGCACTCTTCCCGAAATCCAGGTCCGGCTGCTCAGCACCCTGGCTGCCAAAGATGCCAAGCGACGAATCTCTCTTCCCAAACTCCTGGTCCTGCTGGTCGGCATCCTGGCTGCTGTACTTGCCCAGGTGGTCCTTCTTCCTCACTTCCTCCACTTCCTGGCTGGCATAAGCCCCCAAAGAATCTCTCTTCCCAAACTCCCAGCCCTGAAGGCCCGCGTCCTGACTGCTGTAAGAACCCAGCACATCCCTCTTGCCAAATTCCTGGTCCTGGAGTTCCACATCCCGGCTGGAGAAGGTGCCCTGGGAATCCCTCTTTCTGAACTCCCAGTCCTGAACATCCGGCTCCTGGCTCTGCTGAGTGCCAAGCGGGGCTGGTTTTCCAATCACCCGGTCCTGGGCTGGGAGCCCCCCGCTCCCCTGCAGGCTGCCGACCTCCACCTCCTCACGGACCTCCGCCTCCTCATGGCCAACGATGCCACACCTGCTGGCCCACTCCCTGGCGCTCCCTTCCCCTGCTCCTTGCCCACTCTTGCCGGACCAGTTCCTCTCTCCAAGGCCTGGGTCCCCTCTAGGGCTCGCATCCCTAAGGCCATAGTCCTGAGAAGTGTCTTGGGACCAGCTGGAAGGGCTAAAACTGCTGGACTGTGTATCTGCTGCAATCCCAAATTCACTCTGCAGATCTTTCTGGGCCCAGCCGAGGAGTCCCTGGGAATCAGAAAAGAGAAACAAAGAAACAATACTGAGAGTCGATCCAGAATGGGAGTCAGCACTGTCTGGTGCCCGAGTGAGTGAGTGAGCGAGCGAGCGAGCGAGCGCCACACTTTGGCAACAAATGTGGGCCTAGCTGTGTGACCTTGAGCAAATCAGTCAACCACTCTGGGCCTCATGGTCCTCGCCCTTAAACAGGGATGACTCCTACTGCATGGGTGGTTAGGGAGGATTAAACAAGATCATTTAAGCCAAGTACCCTGCATAGCACGGGCTCGCAAAGAGCACTCAGCAATGGGTACTCAATCGATGACCCTGGGTCATGTTTACAGACCTTGGGCAACACTTGGCTCCCTGCCAGGAGATAGGCAGCCTGGCTTGGTGGGTCTTCACAGGGTGTGGGGCACACTTCCTTTATGAAAGGACAAGACTCAAAGCCCCTTCACAACCTCCTTTCCACGGCGAGATTCCACCGCCACCCCAGCCCGTCTAGTCCTGTGAGTTCCCAGCCCTCCTGCCCTCAGGAAAGCACCCACTGCCCGGCCTCCCCAGGAAGACCTCCCAGCCCTCCCTCACCCCAGCCCCAGGGGAGACAGGAGGGACAGCCTGACCAGGCAAAACTCCCAGCCAGGGCTCCACACCCGAACTCCCTGACTCACTCCTGAGGGCGGGTGAGCCCTGGCCTCAGGGCTGTGCAGCCGGCCGGCCTCATCCCGCAAGGCAGCGTTGGCCAACAGCCTCTCCAAGACAGACATGGTGTGCTCCCCATCCCCAAGCCGGGCCATGGCCCCTGCCCCCAGCACCCACCCGGCAGCTGGGTAGGCAGGGCTGGGCACTCCCCTTCGCCCGGACCTGTCGGGCGGCAGGCGGCTCTGGCTCTGGGCTCACCCTGGCCCTACTCCCTCTAGAGCAGCTGCAGCTCTGGGGGCCCCGCCCAGAAGCCAGTTGAGTCACCCACATCCCGGGACAGACACACCTACTGCAGGAACGAGCTGGGTCTTAACTCCTTCCTGCTCCTCCTCTGCCACCAGCTCCCTCAAAAGGCCCCTGGCTCCTCCTTCCTTTCAGTCCCGCCCCTGCCAGCCCAGGCTGGGCTAGAAAAATACATTTCAAAAGCCACCTGGACTCCAGCCCTTAAAATGACAGGAAATGTGGAAGGAGAAAGGGCACTGGGCCCAAGCCCAGCCATCAGCTCGCTGGGTAACCTTGCACAAGGCTCGCCGGCTCTGGACCTTGGCTGCCTGTCTACAAGGCAGGTCTTGAGCTCAACGGCAATAACTCTGAGCCCAGCCGAGGAGTCCCTGGGAATCAAAAGGAGAGAAACAAACTCATGACGTACTAAGTACTCATGATGAGCCAGGTGCCACTGTCAGTACTTTATAGGTATCATAGCTCCTTTAGTCTTCGCAATGACCCTATTAGGTAGAGTTCATGACTGTTATTCCCATTTTACAGCTGCACAAACTGAGGCACAGGCAGGACAGTAACTTGCTCAAGGTCACACCTGGGCAAATAACAGAGCCAGATGAACCCAGGCCATCAGGTTCCAGCACCCACGCTCTAAGTGGCCACAGTCCGTTGCCTTTCACAATACTAGTCCTAATAAAGGTTTGAACGCTCAGTATGTGCCAAGCTCAGAGCGTGTTCCACATCTCGCTTTACCTGCAGTACAACCCTAATGTTATTATGAAAGGACGCTGACATTTAGAGGTTAGGGCACATTCCCAAAGCCACTCAGCTAGTGGATGCTGGAACTGGTACACACTCTGAACTCTAAGCAGCATCCCTAGCCCCTGCCAACAGCTTTGCCAGACTGCACAGCTGTGAGGGACACGTCCATAGGTGCCTTGCTCATAGCTGTACCCCGAGCTCTAGACAAATAAAGTCCATTCAGAAAGAGCGAAGCCCATTGAAGCCCTGGCTTCCATCCCGAGGCCCCCGCCCGCCCTGTGCCCATCCTCACCTCGGAGCAGGCACTTGGGGTCTGTGTGCTCTTCAGCTCAGGTCCAGCTCCCCGCCGTGCACTGCCAGCATTGGGGGGTGGCGAAGCCAGGAGGGCATCCAGCCAGCGGGAGCTGCTTTCAGGACCTGCAGGCTCGGGGGACACCCTACAGGGGTCCGGAGCCTCTGTCCTGGGTTGGGTAGTCACAGCCCGGGCCAGGGTCACAGCCTCCTCCTCAGCAGGCAGTGCCTTCCCAGGGCCAGGGGTGTCAGCAAAGAGGACACAGGGCTGGTCAGGGGGTGCTGGCTGCTGCTGCCCCAGGACCGGCTCCAGGACGGGCAGGGCGGCCTCCCTGGTGGCCACAGGGAGTGGGGACTCTTGTCCGGCCGGGGGCTCCTGCTCCTCACACCTCTCCTCTGCCTGTAGCAAGGCCGGTTCAGGTGGGTCCCCTGTTGTTGGCAGAGGCTTGAGGGGATCAGCTGGGGATGGAGCCTGACTCTCCCCATCACCCTTTTGGTTTGGGGAGATGCCCGAATCATCTGTCTGCACCCCAGAGCCAGGCCTTCCTGGTCCCTCTGGAGCTGACCAGACCCCTCGCCCCTGCTGGAACGCTCCCTCCCCACTGGATGCAGCCAAGTCACCAGCCGCAGTGGCCCCAGCCTCTGCGGCCACAGCCTCCGCCTCCGCAGCCGCAGCCTCTGCAGCTGCAGCCTCAGCCTCTGCGGCCTCACTGGCTTCAGTGATGGGGGAGGGGGGCGGGGAGTCCAGCCGCCACACCCCTAGACCCGAAGGCCGAGTGGGGAAGGTCCATTCAAAGGACTGTGACAAGCTCCAGTTGGACTCTGTCGCACACCCAAAGGGACGCTCCAGGGCTGACTGGCCACCCTGGGTTTGGAGCAGGTCAGCCAGCGAGCCCCCCAGCTTCTGTTCTTGATCGGGCAGCCGGAGCACACCTTCAGAAAATCGGCGCTGACCCAGGCCGGTGGGGCGGAGCTCTGCGTCACCCCTGGCCACCTCCTCGCCAGATGGGAACGTCCGATCAGGATCAAGCAACTCACCCCCCTCCATCGGGGGCCGGGGTGAGGTGGCTGGAGGCTGCTCTGGGCTGTGGCTCCCTGAGACCTTTTCCACGGGGGGGCTACTGGGTCTGGGGGCATCTGGGGCTCCCAAAGCAGGGAGCCCTGGGCTAGGGGCATGGCAGGCGCCCTCATCTGGCAGGACCACGACTGGGGATGCTGGGGTCGCAGGGAGGCAGGGATAAGGCCCGGAAGCTGCGGGGCTCTGGACCTCTGGAAGATGAGAGTGGCGGGGAGGGGGAGAGCGCTGGAGGGGTGAGTGAAGTTGGGGAGACCCAGGGGCTGGGCCTGAGACTTCAGCAGGGAGGCCTGGGCTGGTGAACCCTCCATTCTCTGAAGTGGGGCCTGGACTTGAGGGGACCAAGGGCTTGGAAACCTGCAAGAGAAAGGTTGAGAGCCATCACGCACCTTCAGGTAGGTGGAGGAGACCCCTGCCAACCCCATATAGACCACGGATCAGCTGCTTTTTCACCTCTCACTCCAGACAGGAGAAAACTGGGGGCCTCTCAGGACAGCTGGGAAAGGCCCCAAGTATTAGGACTTGCTAAGGTTCTCAGCCCTCTCCTTGAGTCCCCTCTCCCCAGAAAACACACACAGCCCTACTCACACAGTACGACCCCACCACCTCAGGGGGTTCACACACTCCCACCCACCTATCCCAACGCTCGTCCAAGGATCTCCTAAGAGTCCATGGTTCATGGTCAAGAACACTGGCTTTACAAAGGGGAAAGGAAATTTGGAAATCTGACCATCCAAGCATGCGGGGTTCTGCTTCAGAGCAGGACTCCAAGCCCAGGGCAGCCCCCAGGAGCAGCTCAGGGATGTGGAGCTGCCCACCCTGTTCGGTGCACCCCCAGGTCCCAGCGCTGCTGACGGAAGCAGGCAGGCCTCCGGCTTCAGGCACGGAGTCACCCGCACTGCCTCTCGTAAGCTTAGGCCCTTCCATATGGTGGTCCCTTGACTTCTCTGAGCCTCAGCCTCCCCTTCTGTCCATTAGGGCTGGTGGCAACCATGTCCCCCTCACAGATTTAGGAGAGGAGTAAGTAAGATTCGTGCACGTGGCCTCTCGGGACAGGACTTATAAAGGGTGGAGCTGTGGGACGATGGGGGCCATGCTTTCAAACTTCAGACATCTCCCATCCTCTCTCAGCTGCGACCTTGCTTCCCTGAGAACACAGAGGCCAGGGCATGGCAGGCCCACACCCTGCCACCTGACGGGATCCCAGACAGTGAACTGTCCTTGCTCGGGGCTAAGGCCAGCCCCTCCCCTCTCCCCTGCGTCACTGATTTTTTCCTCCTGGATCATTTCCATCAGCACAAACTGCTCTGACTTCTTCCACCCTAAAAAGAAGAAAAACACTCTTGCCCTCACCTCTCTCTCTAGCTACTGCTCACTTTCTTGAACACCTTGTCTACGTTTACTGTAGCCCCAAACAGGCTGCTTCCTGCACCCTGCCACCTAACTGCTCTTGGTCAAGGTCACGATGTTTCCTTGTAGCTAAGTCCCATTCTCAATGCACCTTCCTTGACCTGCGGGCAACATCTGCCGGCTGACCCACCCTCCTCTCCCCTTCCTCCTCCGGCCTTCTTCCTCCCATCATGGAAGCTGCCTTCCTACAGCCTCCATGACTCCACCAGCCTCCATGACTCCATTCACCCTTCAAGTCCTCCCACCTGGCGGCTGCTCCATCCTCTCCTCAGCTGGGCTGGGCTGGTCTGGTCTGTGCCTCAGTCCTCTTCCCTCCAGAGGCTCACCCACTCCCCAGGTGATCTCAGCCGGTCTTAACTACGAGTCCCCGGAGCTCCAGACTCAAATAGCCCACTGCCCACTCGACATTTCCACATGGATGTCGAAAAGACATCTCAAACTCAACTAATCCAGAAGCAAACTCCTCCCATCTCCTCCCATCCCGCTTCACCCTTCAAGTCCCCTCTCACTAAATGGTAACCTGGTCCTTCCGGTTGCTAAGGCCAAAAGCCCTGGCGCCATCCTTGACTCTGTGGCATGCTCTCTCTATCTGCGGTCAATCTATCCGCAAACCCTGTGCCCAAACTGACTTTCAAATTCCACCCAGAGTGACCACTTCTCACCATCTCACCACAGGCTACCTCCAGGGCCCATCACCTCACCCCGGGATTACTCAAACAGTTACTCAAACAGCCCCCAGCTGGCCCATGCTGCTGCTCTTAGCTCCCTGCAACCAAGAGGGCACGGTGACTCTTTACAACTCTCCTCCGAACCCCTCACTCAGGCCAAGGTCCTCCCAGTGGCCTGCAAGGTTCCAGGCGATCAGTCATCACCTCTCAATCCTCACTGCCACCCCGCTGCTCCCCTCTCCCTGCGACCCGGGCAGCCTGGCTTCCTTGCCAGGAAGGTACTGAGTCCTTCCGAGAGAGCACTGGAGTCGGACAATTCAGAGCCTGCTCAGCCCCTGGGTAAGTTACTTAACCTCAGTGAGCCTCTCATGTGTGACTAACAGGGCCCACTAGCTGCAGTGATCACAAGGATTAAGCCAGTCAACATTGCTGGCACATGCCCAGCACACAGTAGGTGCATGACTGACGGCAGTTACGATGGATAATTATTCTTGTAACAGCAGCCTCATGGCCTGAACCACACTGGATCAAGAGCACGGGCCTGGGAGTCAAGAAACCTGAGTCCCGGGGCCAGCCCCTGGCAAATCACCTCCTCCAGGACCCTCAGTGCCCCATCGGAACCAGAAAGAGATAGAGCAGATGACCTCAGGTGACCCTTCAGCTTTACATTACTCTGAGTCCAAGTCATAGCGGAGGGTGACTCACGTCGGTAGGTGGCTCAGAGCTGGCCGGCTGAGCCAGGTCCCCATTGAAGGCCCGGTCCAAAGCGGGGTTCCTGGGAGGGAGAAAGACAGGAAATGCAGGCACAGTATTAAGAAGCCCGTGACAGATGGAAAAGGGGGCAGAGCTATGTTAAGACTCTGCCTAAGTGACTTTAGCAGCACCCAAAGTTAACCGCCCAGGCATTTCCTCCTGAGCCCTGCCTGGGACCACAGGGGACAGAGAAGCTATCCAGTTTCCATGGAGAAAACGGCCCAGGAGATAGTGCCTATTCCCTACCTCTATGCCCAGGGCTAAACTCCCCTAGTCCCTTTAGAAAAACCACCCTGGAAGCCCACACTCCCCAGTGACTCCCTAAAAAATTACCCTCCTTCCCCTAGCCCCTAAGGGGTTAATGTTCTCCTCCAGCCAGGGAGAGTGCAGCTGGCCGGGCTGCCCTGCCAATACTTCTAGAAGGAGTGAGCACAGGGGGAGGGAGGGAGGCAGAGTGATTTTCCAGGGTTGAAGCTGTTCCTCTGAAGCTCTGCTTGGAGCCAGGCAGGGGAGGACGGAGGGCTGACCCAGCCTGGGAGCCCTGGCGGGGACAGAGAGGGTTAACCCAGAGCCCTGCCCTCCAGTACTTCCAGGTGAGAAAAGGGCTGGGCTGGAGGGCAGGGTAGGGCAGAAGCCTCCAGCTTTGGGCTCAGCCCCCACCACAGCAGCCCTGCCCTGCACAGCAGCAGGAAGGGGAGGGGAGCCTCTGGGCCCCCCAGAGGCACCAAGGGCCCAGGGGGTCAACAGTGCCTCAAGCAGGCACTCCCTGTCCTGGGGATGGATGGCACTTGAGATCCCTCGGCCTCTTCCTCCAAGCCCCTGTGCCCACCACCCCAAGAGGCACCTCCTGGCCAGCCTTCCTGCACTGGCAGAGCTCTGGAGAAGGGTATTACACTCAACAGTCTCCAGCCCGGCCGTAATCTCTGCTCAGTGACACTAGCTGGCCTGGTATCAAGGTGTGTTCCCATCTAATCTCTCCCATCAGACTCCTGCAGGCAGACCGTGCCCTTCTCATCATACACCAGCACCTCCTGGTACACTGCTCCGTACACAGTAGGAGCCAGCAGCTAAGAGCTCGTGTGCTTTGGAAACAGACATGAATTCAAACCTCAGCTCTGCCTTAGTTGCTGAGGAACCATGGGAAGTCACTTTTGAATCTCAGTTGCCTCATCTCTAACATTAACATTCCCTTCACTAAACAGAATGGCTGTGGATTAACTGAGGCGAAGTTCAGCTCTTGGCATTAAAAAGAAACTTCCATACTGTGCATCTGAACTCTCCATAGATGCCCATCAACTCTAAAGAAAATTATAACTGTAAGGAGAATCCAGTCATAACACCGTCTGCTGGCAAAAGCTTTCTAACTCAGACCGGGGCCTGCCTGCACTCACAGCACACAACGGACCTAACAGTGAAGGTCACAGTCCCAGATGGGGCCTCCTACTTCATCCTCCAGCACGCAACGGCCTCCCGCCCCTCACCTCTCCTCGGGGGTCTGGCTGTGCTCCTCAGGGCACTCTGTGGGAGACTTCGCAGGCCCCTCCTGGGACCAGTCCCTGGAGAGGGTCCCACCATCCTCATCCACAGGACCAGCAGCCACACCATAGGTCCTGGGGCCGTATTTTGAGCTACCATCGTGGTTAAAGGTGAGGCGGGAGCCCCAGAGGCGGTCAGAGCTGGTGGGGACCTCCTTCCGCGGCTGCTCCATCTTGGCCAGAATCTCTTCCACTGTGGTGGCTGCAAAGCGCTCAGAGGCTGGACGGAAGGGGGCGGGGGCCTTCCGCACACCCCCTGGGGCAGCACATCGAGCCGGGGGTGTCAACGGAGGCATCTCTTCTTTCCCAGCCTCCTCTTTCCCAGCCTCTTGGGTGGCTTCTCCTCCAGTAGACGTCTCGGCCGGCGGTCTTGGTGCAAAGGGAAGGGGACGCCTGCTGCCACCGTAGGGCTGGGGTCCTGCCAGCATGTTCATCTTCCGGGCAGAAGGCAGCTCAGCCAGAGGACCCCGGGGTGGCCGCGGCCCAACAGACACCAGCAGGCTGGGCTTGGCAGGGAGGGCTGGTTTGGCAGGCAGGGCCCGGGGTTTGGGCTTGACAGGAGGTTTGGCCCGAGGGTCACCTACCAAAAGGAAAGGGTTGGTTGGGGAGGCTGTCAGAAGAACCAGGATGTAGACTTCTTCATCTCCTTCCTATTAACTCAAAATGTTTGCAACCTTCAAGGCACAAGCCAAACGTCACCTCTTCCATGAAGCCTTCCTTGGTTTACCATACCTATCCCAGAAGCACCTTCTGTCTCCAAATTCTCAAAATGTTTATTCAATCCCTCCTGTAAGCTAGAGCTATTTAAGGGTCCAGCTGACACCTTATTTGTCCCTGTACCCTACTCTGCATCTAACACATTATTACTAAATGAATGAATGAATGAATGAGCAAATGAGCCAATAAGTGAATGCTACCTACCCATAATCGAGCCCTCAGCCCAACATTTCTCCAATCTAGTCCTGTCCTCTTACATGGCACTCTACCATCCTGCCATCCACAGCAAACCTTGTATCCCAGCTGAGCCTCCCTACTCTGCCTCCTGGCTGTCCCTCCCCCAGGACACACCCAGGCCACCTCCCCAGGTGTGTGATGAGGAATGCAAACTTATTATTGACCTAACCCACACAGAAGTAAATCTGCTGCAGGAAAAGAAAACAGGATTAGGAACCTACCTTCTATATAAGGCATGCCAAAGCCAAATAAAAGACCTTGGTATTACTCACTGCCGTGGCCCTCCTAACAGAAACCTCTATCATCCACTCATTCGGCTCAGCCTAAGAAAGGAGTCTAGACGGGAGCCAGGAGGCCTGGGTTCAAATCCCTATAGGTACACGTCATTTCTCATCTAGGCCCCCGCCTCCTCCTCGCAAAAACACTCGCATTACCCACATCATTTTGAAGGTTAGCTTGTTCTTATCTGCTATAGATCTAAGACCTCTAGCTGTTCTAAAGGGTCTTACCAGGAACTGAGAGCCTTTCCAACTCATCCTGCCCTCCTCCCTCCCACCTCAACAGAATCATCACTCCCCCACCCCTTCCAAGACAGAATGCGGACTCAGCCTCCACCCCTCTCACTGCCCTCCCTGCCACCCGGCTCCACCCTGCACCCACAGGCACCTACCTGGCTCAGAGCCAGCAGATACCAGCTCCTCCTCCATCTCCCGGGGTGGTGGGGAAGCCATGGCTGTGCCTTCCCTGAGAACAGACACTTTCATCACATTCGGCAGAACCTGCATGAGAATTGAGAAGCGGAGGGTGTGAGTAGGGGCAGCCAAGACCCGGGAAATCCGAGGGAGAAGGCGAGAGGGTTGGGCGTTGGCAGCTGGCTTGGCCAAGGGAAGCCTGCTACTTCTAGCAGAGGCAGAGTGTGGGACAGGAAGAGGGAACTTCAGAGCGGGTGGGAGGTCAAGGGAGGCCCCCAGCAGTCCATCCTCAACTCTTCCCAGATCATTCTCTAATTCTGGTCTCCTCACCACAAAGTCCTGGAGCTTCAGGGAGCTACCTACTCTTCCCTCCCCTGCTGAGCTCTCCAAGACACCCCACTTACTGTTCCCAAGCCCCCCTCAGGTGCAGCAGCCTGCTCGAGGTATCTACTCAGGGGCAGAGCGAGAGGGCCCCAGAGTCTGAAGCCTCTTCGTGAATCACTTCATGGGAGACGGGAAAAACCCGCTCCTCCCCGACCTGGGGCTCCACCCCACAGCCTGCCTTCCCTTTCCCGCTCACCCTCCTTCCCTCCCTCCCGCCTGCAGCTGGGAGTGGTTCCCTCTCCCCCCTTCCTCCTCCTCCGTCCACATCCCTGCCCCAATCCCGCCTCGCTCAGAGCTGTCTCATCCAAACACGGAAAAATAAGGAATAAGAAGTAAACATCTGGAATACATTTTTTTCTTTAATTTCTCAATTGCTTTGGCTTCAGCACGGAATTTGATGAGGTAAAAGCCAGGGCCTAGTCCTGTTGCCATAGCAATGGCCTCCCACTGGATTTCCAGAGCCGTGCCAAGAGGAAGGAGGAGCCGGCCCAGGCTGGGCTGGGAGAATGGGACAGGGCTTGAGAACATCCGGTGGCGGGGTGGCCTGGGGGAGAGGGGGGCAAGACTCCTGGGGTTTCCCCTTCTAGGACAGTCAGGGTAGGACAGCCACAGCCTAAGCACTGGTGATACTTGGGTGGCCCTCGCTGGCCTAGGATGGGCCTGAGGGGTTGTGAGGGGCAGAAGAAAATTTTAAACCCAGTGGCACAGCCCTAGAGGAGTCACTGGGGTCCCTCCTCTAAGCCTGAACCAGGAGGGAGATTGGGGTCTGATTCAATGCTGGGTGGGTCTACCCCCTTCTAGCTGTGTGCCCTCAGGCACAGTGCTTACCTCTCTAAGCCTTGGTTTGCCCAGGTGAGAAGTGGAGTCAGTGTGACTGCTGGGAGACTTACCGGGAAATGATGCATGCAAACTGCTTAGCATGATGCCTAGCACATAATACGTGCCCAATAAATGGTGGCCATTATGAATACAGTTCCATTCAGTGTCGCCAATGAGCTAACATCCTTGGCAACCACCTCCTCCTCTCCCCAGACCATGCCTTCACTCCCACAGGGCCCAGTCATGTCACCTGCTCTTCAGACACTCCACCACCTCCTCAGTTCTCATCCTGGCTCCTGAAGCACCATCCCACCCACAACACCCCCCACCCCCACCCCAGGCTCTCCAGCCTGGGGGACAGAGTGCTCCTCCCTCTAGTTCCAAAGGAAGGGGGATGTTTCCTAACACGTGGTACGCACAGAGCCCCTGATGAAAAACCTAACCCCCTCCAAATGGCAATGGGCACAGCCTTCCTCAGAGTCACCCACTCCTAGTCAGGGAAGACAGTGCCGCCCAATCCAAAGAAGGGCCCTCTAATGCCCAACATTTGCAAAACCTACCCACCCCTCACCTCTGACCCTGCCCCAGCTTGTTTCAAAGATGGGAGGGAGCAGAGAGAAGAGGATAGAGAGAAACCCAAGACTGTCCATTCCCTTGGTCAGCCAACTTGCAGGGCACACTGCTCACTATGGGTGGGTGAATAACTGTGCAGAGCCAGGCCAAGGGTGCATGGGGGAGGGGCCCATGATAGGGAAAATAAAATTAAAACACAAGACTGTTTCCTTGTCCTTGAACATTATTACATGGAACATGGTGTGGGTGATTAGAAATGGAGACACACTGGCCCAGCACCGAAAAACGCTTCCACCTGGGGGCCTGAGGGACCCCTCTGCAGTATGAGGGCCAAGCAATGAAGCAGGGCTCGGCTTCCCCCGCCGAGGGGATCCCACCGCAGCTCACAGGCCCCAGTCAGGAAACCCAGGTGCCAAGCCCTGGCTGCAGAATCACAGCGGCTCTGAGCACTCCCCACCCCAGGAATCGGGGGCTGCAAGGGCTGGGGAGAGGTCGGGCAGTTCCAGCCGGGGCAGGGGCCCAAAGGGACTTCGGCGCAAGCGGGGTCGCCCCTCTGGACCCGAGGATCTCTGCCCGGACCCGGACCCAGAGAGGTCGGCAGGGATGCCACACGAACTGCTGGAGGAGGGAGGGCCAACGGAAGACGGAACAGCCAGGGTGAGGGGCCGTCTGGAGAGGCCCAGTGGGAAAGCTGGGGACAGAGGGGACGGCAGCAGCCGAGGAGGAGGAGGGGAGGAGGGGGGC
>NW_006285611.1:660794-670995 GCF_000327345.1 Myotis davidii
GCCCCCGAGCGCCTCATGAATATCCATGAGCCAATGGAAACCCGGCGCGGAAAGCCCGTGCCGAGCTCGCCTGACCGTATGCAAACAGGAGCGGCCCCGGCACTCAATTATTCATGAGGCCCGCAAATGAGGGACCCGCCCCAGGATCCGACCCGGTGAAACTGACGCAATTCAGCCGCTAATAGTGTTGGGGCAAAATGGCCACCGAGACGACGGCCTAGAGAGGAAACCTAAGGCGACGGCGCCAACCTCAGGCCCCGCGGCCCGAACTGATTGCGGCACCATAGAGTCACGGCGGGAAAGAAGGGAACCGCGGGCCGCGGGAGACTTCCTGTGGCGACACCTGGGAACCGATGCCACGTGGCCATCCCACGTGTGCCAGTTCAGATTGAGAGCCGCTGTGCGGAAGACTGTGGCTCTATTTTCCTCTCCGATCCTCCTCACTTACCTCCTGTAATGCCCGCTCCCTAGATACAAACTCTTCCGGACTTCATGATTGGGTGCACCCCTTTTCCTGCCAAGCTCCACCGCATTCCACTCCCCTCCTGCACTGACATCGGACTGTAACCCCACCCCCACCCGTCTATCCAACCGTACAGCTCAGGTTTCCTTCTCCTGGTGGCAGCGGCCAGTCGATCCTGATTCCATTAACGGGACCCTTGCCTCTCGGTGATTGAGGATGGAGCCAGCAGCTGCCCCCCTCGCAGCTTGGCTAATGGAGTGGAACTGTGAGAGCGGCTTCCTAATCAGATCAGCTCTCATTTCTACACTCTCCGGTGGCCCGTCCCGGCAGAGGGTGAAAACCAACGCTCGTCCAGCCGGGAACAGAACAGGATGTACCTGAAGACTGGATTCCCGCGGCCAGCAGGCCCTGCCCATCGGAGCGGATGGTAAACATCACCAAGAACAGGGAGAGCAATACAGCAGGGCTACAGAGAAGGCAGAGGACATGGTTTCCAAAGTCAGTTCCCTTTATTAAATGATCTTTTTTTCCACAGACCAGAAATACAAAATAAAAGTAGAAATAGGCCCCAGTTAGGAGCTACAGGCCTGAGCTCACATGACCCCTGTGGCAGCAACTTGAACAGGACAAGCAGCTATATCCCTCAGGTCGGGAAAGGAGGACAAGGGTTTGAACCCAGCACTGCCCTGCCTCCCACCCAGTCTCTCCCCAAACTATGAAGAGCCATCCTTGTGAGGCAGCAGGGGAGTAAGACACCCCGCTGTCCCAGTGAAGGGCACCCCCCAGGAGAGCTTGTTCCCATGGCAGAATCCAAAGGCTACATTTCGTATGAGAAACTGGTACACAAACATGGGTGGGAGGCCGGGGGGTGACAGGACAAGCCCATGGAGAGAGAATTTTCCTCCTCTCTACTCATCGGATCCCGACGCAGAGTCTTCTGAGCTGGCGGGTGTGCTGGCTAGTTCCTCTTCTTCAGAGTCCTGAAAAACCAAATGTCTCTTTAGGGGAAAGGTAGAATCCCAGTTGCCCTCCTGGCACTGTTCAGTGGTGAAGGCCCCAGTTCCCTATCCCCATCCCTAAACTCCAACACCAGCCTTCAGAACCCCAGAATTCCACCTATCCACTCCCTCCCAGTACTCTTATGGACCAGCCACAAACCTCAGCCCAGAAACATCTGCCACCTCCCACCCCAAACTCAGATGGCCCCTCACCCTGCTGGGCCCCCCAGCCCCCAAACTACTGCCGCACCTCACTCCGCCTTCTCTTCTTTTTGCTCTTGTTCTCTCCTGAAGAGCTCTCGTCACTGGACACAAACTCTTTGCTCTTGAAGCTCTCACTGAGCTGCCTTGATGATGACTTGGATGATGAGCCCTTAGAGGGTGTTGACTTCTTTTCCATCTTTACCTTTACTTTCTTCTTCTTCTTTGACTTGTCCCTACATTAGCAAGAGGGCAAAGGGGCTGGGCCTTCAGGTTCATCACAGCCTTTAACAGGGCCTCTCTAGGTCCCAGCCATACTGCACTATAAACGTCAACAGCCAGCCATGTCAGCCCCAGGGGTCCCAAGGAAAAGCAGAAGACGTAGGGGTCATAACCTGGACACAGGCAAAACTTATTTATACTTATCTGACATCTCTTGCTTTATCTTTAAAAATTAATTACATGAATGATATAATAATATGTTTAAATATCCCATACCTTCATATAAAATTGACCCTCTAGGAAAATGGGCCATATTTATCCAGCACATTACCCATACTTGGGCAACTGCCTACCCAGATTTGAGAAGCACTGCCATACTGCAGTCAGAGGTATCTCTATTACCTTTAACACCCTAATTCTCAACTTGGACCTGCAAAACTATTTGCCAAAAAAAGCAGTTGCTGGGCCATTCTGTTCCCAACACTCACCTCTTAGAAGACTCACCCCTGCCCCCTTCATATTCTTTCATGGCTTTTTCATATTCCCTCCTGGCATCCTCAGCTTTGCGATCCCACTCCTGACACACACACACACCATGGGAGGGGGGTAGAGAGAGAACAGAGAATGAGATCCCTTCCCTGATGCAGGCAAAACCCATACAGAAAAGCTCTGCCAACAGCCCCTTGCCCCCTTTCTCAATTACAAGATTCACCACCCCTCATCTCTGCGGCTACTCACCTCTTTCTTCTCTTTGGACATTGCCTTCCAGATCTCTCCTGCCTTCTTGGAAAGATCAGTGATACTGATGCCAGGATGGTCTGACTTGATCTTCTCTCGGCTGGCATTGAGCCACAGCATGTAGGCAGACATGGGCCTCTTGGGGGCATTGGGGTCTTTGCCCTTCTTCACCTGCACAACCACCCAATGCCTTCAGCCACCTGTATCCCACAGACCCCCCCCCCCATTCTCCCAAAGCAATTATGTGGATCACCTACCTGGGGACAAAATGGAGAAAGGACTAAACAGCATCAAACTACACTGAGAGCTCCCCAAGGACAGGGACCATGAGAGCCCTGCACCCCAGTGCCCAGCTCATTAGGGGCCCCTTTCTTTGCTCTCCTGGAACAAAGCCTGTTTCCTATTCAGATATCCCAGAAGCTAATTATGTCAAGGACCAGAGAAGAACATTTCCAAGATACTCCTCGAGGCCGAAATCACTGGCTACAAAAAGCAACCCCAGGAGAACTAATCGAGAGGCCCCACTGGTGGTGACAGAAGTCAGACAATGGCCACCAGCACCCTCCCATTCAGAAGAGAGGCCGCACCTCCATAGGCTTCTTGCGGCTCTTGCGATCCTTGGCCATCTTGGCCTTTTTAAGCTGTTTCCTCTTCTTCTCATCCCGGTCACTGTCACCTTCGTTACTGGAGGAGCTGGCAGAGGCGTTGCTGTCAAACCTGCCAAGGAGAGTGGGGCCGAAACTCAGGTGGGGAGGACGGACCCCCACGGCCCCAGGTCAGGAAGAAAATAAGTCCAAAGACAACCTGCTGAGAAAGGGGAATGGGAGGACCACACAGCCTCCACCACCATCTCCAACTCTGCTTCCTCCCCTTCGCTGAGGCGGCTTCCACCGCCACCTCTCCAGACCCAGCCACAGCAATGGGCTAGCTGGTGACTCAATCAAAGGAAAGCAAATGGGCTTCAGCTGCTCTCCTTGGTCACAGCCTAGCCCAGGTCCCACTCCATCCCCAAGCTCCTGAGGACAGGAATTCTGTCTCATCAACATGCCCCAAGTCCACTGCACCACTTCCTTTGAGTTACTCGCCTTAATCTACCCTGTAGTCTTTCTAGTAAAGAGATAATTACTAGAAAAAGTGGGGGAAACCCGCTCTGGCCTAACCCAGTTCATACCCATGTAATTAACAGTCCTATCTGATACACACAGAATGCCAAGAAGGGACAACCACCGATACCTGCATGGTGCTCACGTTTTCAAGGCATTTTCATGAGCCTTTTCTCAATGACTCACTATGAACAAGCATGTGGCAAGCACAGGTAGTGGACTCCCGTAGACTTTCTTTTCTATTTCTCCCCAATATTCATTCCAGTTCTGGATTAAGAGTCTCCACTTTCTGTTGGGAACCACTGTGTTGCCATTCAGGAAAGGCTCACCCATCCGCAGGCACTTAGGGTAGGTGCATGGCCTAGTTCTGTCCCATCAGAGCACATGCTCATAACTCAGGTTCAGAAGGGCCACGTAACCACCTGCTCACTGCTGCCTAAGAGCAGAGGTACTCCTGGTGTTAAACCAGTTGGACTAAGCCTCTGAGGTTTCTGAGGGTCACTTGGCACTGCATGGGGCAAACAAACCTATTAAAATAAGCAAATCAGCCCTGGCTGGTTTGGCTCACTGGATAGAGCATTGGCCTGCAGGCTGAAGAGTCCCGGGTTCAATTCCGGTCAAGGGCACATGCCCGGGTTGTGGGCTCGATCCCCAGTAAAGGTCATGCAGGAGGCAGCTGATCAATGATTCTTTCTCATCATTGATGTTTCTCTCTCTCTCTCCCTTCCCCTCTGAAATCAATAAAAATATGGAAATCAGAAGGAACAGAAACACATTCTCCATGGCTTCTGAGCACCTTGATCCAGGTGCCTGAAGCCAATCTTATCCCTTGGCCTCTCCAATTACAAGAACTCACAAAATTCCCTTTTATGCTATAGTCGGTTTGTGATATATTTCTGACACTGGCAATCAAAAGTCTTGATCAATATGGGGGCGCTACTGCCATTTCACAGATGGAAAAGCTGAGATTCAATGACCTAAGGACTCTCAGCTGGTAAGTGGGAGCACTGGCTGAATCTCAGCCCAGCCTCTCCCACTACCCTTTTCTGGATTCACAACGTGCCTTGCACTGACACTTGACGATTTTATTCTTTCTTTTTTTTTTTTAATGTATTTTTATTGATTTACATATGCCCCTGACCGGAATTGAACCCAGGACCTTTCAGTCCGCAGGCCAACGCTCTATCCACTGGGCCAAACCAGTTAGGGTTATACACTTGACGATTTTCAAAGCATCATCTCCACCTATCACCTCACTGAAGGTCATTTTCTATCCTGGATCAGTAGCTTATGCTGGGGACGCAAGAAATGGCCAGATATTCCATTAAGCTTCCCTTTAAGCTCACAAGCCACCCTCATGGGGTGGACCCAAAACTCACTCCTCTGCCACGTCCTCCTCCTCTTCACCTGGGTTGAAAGACTCATCTGAAAAGGAACACAGGACTCATCAGTTCTGCCCCATGGAAATCCCCTCCCGACCCAGACACCTGCTCTGGCTGGAAGAGTCTGACAGCCCCTGCCCAGCACTGCCAAAGCTAGCCCACCGGTTTCTTCTCCCGAGTCATCACTGCTGTCGTTGGCGTTCTCTTCCCGGATCTTGCCCTCCTCCTTCATCCGCTCCAAGTAGGCATCGTGCTGATCTTCATCAGAGTCAGCATAGTCGTCGTAGCTTGGGTTCATGCCCTAGGCCGGGAAGAGATGGGAGTAAGGGCCACTCGCCCCGGTGCCAGAACCCCGGCACACTCAAAAGCACGCCCCCATGCCTGTAAGATCAGAGCAACAGCCCCCAGCTGGGGCTGAATTGTCCACACACAGCCAGCGTGCAGGGCCTATGCCCCGAAAACTTCCTGCCAACTGGGTTAGTCCAAGCTCCTCCCTCTCCCAGCCCCACTGGGGGCTCCTGGGGGCGGCAGAGACTGATCTAAGGTCATGCGAGGAAACCTGCATCAGGAGGGGAAGGGTCACACGCACCTCTTTCTTCTATAAGGGTAAGAAGAGAAGGGAGTGTGAAAAAAAGCCGGAGGAGTCCCTGCCCTTCCCCCACCACAGAAAGAACGGGAGAGGCTCGGCCTTTCCACACACAGCGGTACCTCTTTCAATCCTCGGTTTTTGATGTTGAGTTTTTTTGCATTGACAAAATCAAACAGCTTCCCATACTCCTCCCTGTGGGGGGAGATGCACAGTTACCAGACAGGCAGGGCCAACGAGAGGAGGACAACCACGGACCGGGACAGACTATGGGGCCTGGAGCTCTTGACCACGTTATCCAACCCAACAGCTCAGAGACACTCGGAGGACAGCAGGAAAGAGTCTGACACTAGTCTTGAAAGAGGAACCTGTACATCTCTCAAGAGTTCTGAGAAAGAAAAGGTGGGGAGGGGTGCACCGAGTAGGGGGAGGATGCCAGGGGAGGGGATGTCATCTTCTGACCGGATTGTATTTCATACTTCACCGTTGTTATGAGGATTAAGTGTGAAACAGCAAGCACTCGATAAACATTAGCTGTGTTCTGGGCACCGAGCTCATTCCAGGAAAGGGAAAGATAGCATTTCCATCATGGGGGGGAGGGGGGGGTGGAGGAGGAGAGGGCTAGTACTGAACAAGAGCTTTAGTAATATGGAAAACAATATTGTTAAGAACAGAAAAAAAACAATGCAGAGGCTTCCAAAGGCTGACCACTTCAAAGAGAAGAACCAAATCCCAAGGAAGCAAAAGAAAAATTCTGCTCAAAGCAAGACGTCAGGGACAAGTCACAGGCCAACAAGGGGGTCCCAGGCCTCCCAGTCAAGACTGGGTAAGGACCATGATACCCAGGAAGGGACTGGCAGAGGCTCTCACCTCTCAATGCTACTGAAGGTATACTGAGTGCCCTGCTTGGTCTCAATTTCAAAGTCAAAGGACCGTGTGGTGGTGGTGCCACGGGCAAAGTTGACGAAGGAGATCTCATCAAAGCGGATGTGCACGGGAGGCTTGTGGACGTAGATGAAGCCCCGCTCCAGCGGATACAGCAGTCCTGAGCTTGCCTTGTAGGAGCAGGTGATGCACTGGGCCCCGGAGTGCCTGGCGGAGGGCACAGGGAGCCCAGTCAGTGCCTGAGGCAGCAGGTGGCACAGAGCCACAGAGAACATCTCTCGGGAGTATATCTGCTCAGGCCCTCAAGTGAGTGAACCTCACTAAGCTGCTCTAATGAAGGTGACTGACACCATCAAGATACAACCCAACCAGGCCTCTGAGAAGCCGTGCTCCCAACCCAGGGGGGCTTACCCAGGAGACGTGGCACAGCCCATCCCCGAGCCCAGGACCCGGGCCTGCACGCTCACCCTTGGAAGTTGCCCGGAACTGTGATCTTGCGGTTCACCAGTGCCTTCATGACCCGGCTGACCATCTCATAGAGGGATCCCGACATGTTCTTGGTGAGCCGCCCCTCAAAGCGCTTCTCGACCTCTTCTCTGCAAACAGAGGAAGATGAGATCAGGAGCACAGCTGCCTCCTAATGCACACCTACCTCCTGCAGGCAGGGGCAGGCATGAGGGAGCACTCACTCATTCATGTTGAGAGTCAAGGAGATGTCCTCATCCTTGGAGAAGAGGAGGATCAGGAAGTGGTAGCGGGTCTGGCCTTGCTTGATGGGGGGATCCAGGCTGATCTGGTAAGGAAGAGCCAACAAGGCTTAGCACCAGTCGAAGCCCCACGAGAACCCCAGTGAAATCCACCTGCCAGACTCGGGAGAAACCAGGCCAATCCACTCCCAGTGATTTCTGCTCACCACAAAGAACATCTGGCGCTGGTCCTTGTGGGGCAGCAAAAAGAGGCGCAGCACCGTGGTGTAGGGGATCTTGTAGTCGAAGGTCTTGCCGTGCAGATGCAGAAAGGTGGGGTAGATCCTAATGTCGTACCGTCCTCGGGGAGTCAGACACTGCAGCTCCCGGAAGATACAGATGGCGTCTCCCGTGGCCTGGATCACATCCGCCTTAGACAGCACGTTCTGGGCAAAGGCCTGCGAAAGCACACACTGGTAATGGAGCAGCAGGAGCCGTTCCCGGGCCAGCCAGGCCCGCTGGGCACCATCTGCCCCCAAAGTGACCCAGGGAGGCCTCACCTCAACAGGGTCCACGCCATCCTCTTGGGTGGGAGGCACGTAGAAGCGCACCTCCATGAGCGAGACCTCTGCGTCGTCGTTCTGGTGGAACTCCAGCGTCACCTCGTTCTTGCCTGTGGTGCACTGGGACACGTTGCTGAGGGGTATCTCGAAGACCGGCTGGTCGCCAATGTCAAAGGAAAGCAGCTGCCCTGTGGGGAAAGGGCTCTCAAGCCACAGCTCCTCTCCCCTCGGGTCTACCTAAACCACGTTCCCACCAGACACAAGTTCCCTGAGGCCAGGGCTACCGTGTTCACACCACACCCGCAAGACCAGGCACGGTGGGCCTTGATAAATACATGATGAATTACAAACGGAGAGGAGATCAGAGACAGTGACAGAAAGAGTGAAACAAGTTAAAGGCTGCCACCCTCTTCCTACTTTCTCCCCAAACCTCAACCGGGCCCAGGACTCACCACCAAACTTCACCGTGCCCCAGTTCCAGCCCTTCACACACAGGTCCTTCTCCATTAGCTCAAGGCGATAGTGAGTTTTGAAGAAATCGGCGAGTTTCTCAAACTCCTGTGGGTGGAGCGGAGAGAGCAATCCCAGTAACACTGACGGTTTTAACACAAGCTTGAACATTCTGCAATTATCTATTTCTGAGAAATTACCCCAATATACCTTTTATCAGAAATCCATGCTGACTTAGAATCTCAGCTATAAAACACTGTAAGAGGTTGTTTCTGGGGACTGGATCTCTGGGAGGGGAAGAGTAGAGTAAGGAACTGACCGCTCGCGGTTATGGGCCTCACCGTGCTACCTTGGTGCAGGTATTGCTTTAATGAAAGTGAACATTAGAAGGAAGTGGACATGAAAATGAAGTAAAGTCTTCAACTCAGGCAGTTCAACGTGGAAAAACAAAACCTGAACTAACGCATCAAGCTAAGACTCTGCACCTGAATAAAGGCAACAGCAGACACCAAAAAAAAAAAAAAAACGGCAGAAAATCTTCTGGAAGTCAAGGCACAACGATACTCCAGACTGTGACGCCCAAAGCTGAACACTCATTGCCTGGTGGCCTCCACCAATGGCCCTGCTCCACGGAGCTCAAACCAGCAACTGCGTGGTTACCACAGGAAGGAGGCCCAACTCTCTCTAGAAGATTAAAATGAAACCAGATGGCACCATAAAAAGGGGGTTTATGGCAAGAGGACACCTCACCGATTCTCGGAAGCCGTCATACTTGTAGACGTGGCCGTTCTTTGTGAGCAGTTTAAGTCCATGGCCCAGAGCCACACGGCGCCAGATGCCTTCCGTCAACTCCCCCGCCTGGATGTTGTCCACTTTGCCCGTCTTACTGTTCTTGAAGATGATGCCCTGGCGGCTCAACCTCAGCCGCCCATCATTCTGTTGGAAAAAGGGGTCCAAATGCATCATTCTACGCTGGCCAGGTATCAATCCAGAAGCCACAGCTGAAGTGCTGGGGGCCAGCAAAAAAAGGAACAAGTAGCCAGGAAGCCCGGATCCTAATCCTGGCTCTGGCATCCAGAACCCCTGCAGGTCCTCCGTTTCGGATTCTGGATTGAATAGCAGGTGCGGTCCCTTCAAACTCTGAGACCCTGTAACTCTCGTACTTTCTCACTGTCACCTTTCTTGGGGCAACACCAAGTACATGACACTCTGACTCCTTTTCCAAAGTAGCAACACGATCCAAGCAAGCTCTTGTGAATGGACGGAAAGTCTACCCCGCTCCAGGTTCCCCACCTCCATCAAAAGCGCAAGCCCTTCTTACCATGGAGCCTTTCACCTCCTGGTAGATGTCGTTGAACTCCAGTGTTTCTGCCATGCTAACTGCCCCTTTTGGCCACAACCGGGAGCTGGGCCCCAGATCCTGGATGGGTGTGCAGATACTCCCTCAGCAGGTTGGAAATCTGAATTCAAGAGGGAGACACCTGAGCATGAAAGACAACACCTCACTCTGCCCACAAGGATCTTCTCTGCCTGCGAGCCTTCAGGTGGGCTCCGCAGACCTCGAGGGGCCAGACCCAGCCCCGACCAGAGAACTGGGCCTGGTGTAGCGCTTACACCCCAACCAGACACAGGCTCTGGGCGCTCCACCGGGCGCCATGGCAACGAGCTGCCCATGGTACCCCCCGGGCCAGCCCGGGGCCCGCACTTCGCCCGCGCCCTAACTTCTCTGCCTGCGAGCCTTCAGGTGGGCTCCGCAGACCTCGAGGGGCCAGACCCAGCCCCGACCAGAGAACTGGGCCTGGTGTAGCGCTTACACCCCAACCAGACACAGGCTCTGGGCGCTCCACCGGGCGCCATGGCAACGAGCTGCCCATGGTACCCCCCGGGCCAGCCCGGGGCCCGCACTTCGCCCGCGCCCTAACAC
>NW_006285611.1:671021-676556 GCF_000327345.1 Myotis davidii
AGAGAGGCGCGAGCCCGGCCGGCCTGCGAGGCGGTCACCTAGAGCGTCGGCGGGTCCGGAGGACCTGAGCGCAGCCGGGCGGCGAGGAAGTCCCAACTGCGTGGCGTCGGACTAGGAAATGGGAACGGGTAAGGCTCTTTAAAAACTACAGGCACTGCTTCAGCGAAGGACCAGCTTCCTAAAGAGAAACAGTGTAGTTTTCCTTTAGCGGACTTTCCACAGATGCGTGCGTTAGATGGACGTGGGCCCCTCTCTTCTGCACAATCGTGGTTTCTGTGGAGTGGAAGGAAGTCTGTGGGCCAAGAAGAAAAATACTTTGACTTGTGGAGAGACATGACGCCTCCCACTGGCGGCGAAGAGAACGCGGGTGTTGGTGTCGCCGTGACGGCCCTGCTCTCCCCGGGATCACATGGGATTGGATCCTTTTGGAGATGAGTTCACTGTCTGCGCCCAAAAGCCTCACTTCTCTAACCACAATGTATGGATCGCCCGGAAGAGGCTGGTGTCAAGTTCAAGTGCTGGCGTCAGAGGCACCTTGGAGCCAAAACTGATGTGAAACCGCATCAGCCTGAGAGTGCCAGAGCCATGCCCCCCCTGTAGTCCTAGGATGCATCTCGGAAATCAAAGCGGGCAGACCTGGAAGGCACGTCTGACTTTGTCTGCTCCAACCTCCTTTTGCAGGTGGGAAGGCTGAGGCCCGAAGAGGAGCCGACCAGGGTCTCAGCGAGTTGGGAGCAAAGCCAGAGCCTAGAACCCAAACCCAGACCAGTTCTCTTCTGTCATAAGCACGTGACTGTACATCCGGAATGATTGGTAATGTGTCCGCGTGAAGACAGGGGGACAGAATATTCAAACTCAAGATGTCTCTGATAATCCGTCTTAAAGCAGTTAGACCAGCTTGGTGGCTCAATCCCAGGGTGCGAGACCAAGGGTATGCACCATTGCTCCCCGAACTCGTGGCTTTGCCCTCTGGGGAATGGCCTTTGCAGCACTAGCAACGTTGTTCAACTGGATTCCATAAATACATACTGAGCTCTAGCTGGTTTGGCTCGGTGGGTAGAGTGTCGGCCTGCGGACTGAAGGGTCCCAGGTTGGATGCCAGTCAAGGGCACATGCCCGGATTGCAGGCTCCATCCTCAGTAGGGGGCGTGCAGGAGGCAGCCGATCAATGATTCTTTCTCATCACTGATGTTTCTCTCTTTCCCCTTTCCTCTCTAAAAACAATAAAAATATATTTTTAAAAAATTTCATCATGTATGTTTCTATCTCTCCCTTCCTCTCTGAAATCAATAAAAATATATTTATAAATAAATAAATACATATTGAGCGCCAACAGAGTTCTAAGATTTAAGGAAACTAGTGAACAAGATGGAAACAGCACCAGCCTTCCAGGAGCATACAATCTAACAAATGATTCAGATAAGTAAACTGACAGTAAAACAAAAACATAAAAACAATAACAACAAAAAAACACTTGATAATGCTATTCTACAGGTAGATCTTCAGCCACTGCCAACTTGAGTTAGAAACGTGAACTGCGATTCCTTACTCCCTCCCGGGAGAACAAGAGAGCTGTTTGAGACCCCTCCCTTGACCCATTCTATTAAAGACTGGAGTGAAGGGGGTACTCCTAGAGGGAGGCTATTAGGTGGCTGGGGGATGGGCCATTGTGAGGGGCTTTCAGGAGAGCATAAAGCAGCTGGTGAGCTGGGCTGAGGATGCAGCATAGAGAACGGAACAGAAACGGTAGCCAGAGTGCAGATGAAGCATGAGTCCCAGAGGGCCCTCTCCAGCTGGATCGCAGGCAATCAGGAGCCAGGGATTGGAGACCCCACCCCTGCTGTGACATCACAGGGGAGTGGGGTGGAGACGAACAAAAAGGGGTCCCCCGCCCTGGCCTTCGACTCTTGGCAGCCCAGAGCGTCAAGAGCAGAGAGAGCCTGGGCTCTGGGCTAGGGTTGCCTGACTTAAAGGAGCAGGCTCCCCATTCCACCAGCCCCTCTAAACTGCCCCCTCCAGGCCTCCTTGATCCCCGTCTCCCGGTCTGAGGACCTCTGCCTCCTGCAGCCACCACTGGGTCCCTCTGAGCGGTCCATGCGCACACTCTCAGGATGAACTGCATGTCAGATTTCTTCACCTACGAGACCACCAAGTCTGTGGTTGTGAAGAGCTGGACCATTGGGATCATCAACCGGGCCGTTCAGCTTCTCATCATCTCCTACTTTGTGGGGTGAGTCTGAGGCCCTTCAGGTCCCAGGAGGGGGGGCTGCCCAGTGTCCTGGCCCCCTTCTCCCCTCCGTGGTGCTGTCCAGCTTCCTCAGCTTCTTTCTCCTCTCTTGGGGGAAACAGTCTGTTTGGTGGAGGTGTGTCTCAAAGACCAGCCTCTGCCGCCCTCATCGGGGATCTGGTCCCAAGATGGGTTTTCCCTCCAGTGAATCCTCCACAGTTGGAGAGTGGTCTGTAGGCACACACCCCGAGGGGAGTCCTTGCCCTGGCACCACCCTCCACCAGGAGAGGTCCCAGGGGACCATCTCCCCTCTCCCTTCTCTCATTCCCATCCTCAACTAGAGAGCAGGCAGACCAGACCCCCTGACACATCTTCCCACTGACCTCAGTCAGCTTTCTGGGGCCGCAAGAAGACAAGGGGGGCAGAAGGGGACAGAAGACACTGAAACAAGGGAGATGGTGACAGCGTGATTTTGCGGTGGGAAGGAGAGAGCTGCACCCACCTTTAGAATGAGAGCTCCCCTCTGGGCATTGGGGGGAGAGGCGGTAGAAAGGGGGGAGCCCTTGCTCTTGGAGGGTCAGACAAAGCAGGGGGATCTTTCCCTTAGGAGAGAGGGGGGAACATAGGCATCAATGACAATCCAGGGAAGAGTATTTCAGGAGAAAAGTGACTTTTCTGAGTATGGAGCCGTGTCCCTCCTCACGAAGCCAGAAATACTCCGCTTTGTCAGGAACTGTCAATTCCCTATGTCTACCCGACTTTGTTCTGTATAACCCATCCTGGAAGATACTTAAGAGCCAGTGAGGTCTACACACCCCTCTCAGCCCCCACTTCTTTGAGGCACCCCCACCCCCCCATTCACACACACCCAGACATGCACACTCACACACAGAGAGACAGGCACACAGACATACTCACTCATACACACACAGACACAGACACACTCACACAGAGACATACGCACCCACACACATAAGCACACACACACACACACACACACACACACAAGGCCGAGGAACACAGGATGGCCAGAGAAGAAACACATTTCTCCTGGTCCTTCGCACACGCGGGCAGGCCCCAGGAAATACAGGTCAGGACTTTGAGGGTTTACTTTCCTGGTGTGCAGGTCTCTAGTTCATGTTGTTCTTTGAGACAATGGGTCTGGGTGTGAGACACAGCCAGCCACTGACGGCTGCCGTGAGTCCGTTCAAGCGAGTGGAAGGAGACATCCTGGGTGCTTGCCGCTGGAGCTGCGGGTGAGGGGCCTCCTTGCTGAAGGTCGCCGCCGTAGGAGGGTGTGCGTGGACAGGTGGGAAGACAGGGACTAAGGGACTTGGGCTCCGTGCGCTTGGTGAGAGCCAGGAAGCTCTGGTCTTGCAGATGTTGTAGACAAGGCTGCGTGCAGGGACACTAGCGAAGGCACTCAAGCTCTGGGCTCGGGTTGAGTGCCCTTGACGCTCCCTTCCACGTCTGAGGTTTTGTGAGATGTTTGCAAATGTTCCACGTCAGCATCTCCGGAGCCTGCTCAAAGTTGGTTCCTAAAGGTCCGTGTTCACGTGCACGTGTGATGCTGTGACTGTTTACACGCAGCCCCACGAGGGGATGATGGTCCAGGCGGGTGCCCAAAGCTGCCTCAGCACATCGCCAGCCTGGCCCGGCTCTGTTGGCTCCTGGCAGGAGGTGGTGGGTAGAGACAGCCAGCTCCTGGACCAGCCTGCTCAGCACCCCACTGCCCCGTCTGTCCCTCACCGTGGTCTGATGCGCCGACCACCCTGGTGCTGGAGCCTGGCCTGTTGGTGCCAGCACGAGATGGCGTCTTGGTATCCAACCCCATTCATCTCCCAGCCTGACAGCTCCCCCCAGAGCAGCTCCTCCCATTTGCGTCGTCGGGTGCACTCCGCAGCCCAGCTCTCCCCGCTCCCAATCCCCGCCTGAGCCCCATCTCTGTGCACATGAGCCCATGCACCATTAGGATTTCCTGATTCCATTAATTTAGCACAAAGTGATTGAGCGTCTCTTCATGCCAGGCATTGTGCACCGAGGCTGGAACAGTGGGCCAAAACAGACAACGGTCCTCACCCTCATGGAGCCTACAGTGCAAGAGATGGGCACTAATCAAATAATCTCTGCAAATACAAAATTTCAGTGGGGGTTCAGGGTTGAAAGAAGAGACACAGTGCTAGGATAGCAGCTAGTATGCAGGCATTGGACTTGGTTAGGGAGCTAAGGAAGGTTTTCTGCAGATGCGGCATTCAAGCCAGACCTGAAGGACGAGTCGGAGCAACCCAGGGGAGGGAGAGAGTCCAAGGCAGAGAAGCCCAGCTCTGCAAAGGGAACGGGCCTGGCTAATGGGGAGAAGAAAAGAAGGTCTCTGTGGCTGGAGCAGAAGGAACAAGGGGGGGGGGGTGTAAGGTGGAGGCAGGGTCCCAAGGGGACCCCAGGCCTCAGACACCTCCGGTCTTTCCTTTTTACAGAAGAGGAATGGAAGGGAAGCTACTGAAACATTCTAGGGTGTGTGTGTGTGTGTGTGTGTGTGTGTGTGTGTGTGTGATTGAGAGATATTGAGAGCAATAGACAGACATGATGAAATATGAATAGAGAAGACCACTCTGGTGGCTGATATGTCAAGGGATTGGAATAGGTAGGAGTGGATGCAGGAAAATGTGTTAACAGGTGGGCAATGGAGAGAGATGACTGTGACTTGGGCTCAATAGAATTTGAAAGGATTTGTGATGCTGTGATGTTAATGTTAATACTTGCTTCTTCCACTGTATGCCGGTTGGGTAGACCAGATGCACAACCTTGCCTAGGACCTGTGTGACATGAGCCAACCATTTCTCCTAAGCACTCACGGCAACGCACCACCTAATCGCCTCCACGCGTGCTCTCACCCCCGCCCCGGCCTCAGTCTGTGATTGACACCACTTCATCACTGGTTTCTCTACCCAGCCCAGGTGCACAGAGAGGCCGGGACCTGCCTGGTGTTTCTCCCACTGTCTTTCCTGGGCCCAGGTGAAAATCCAGTCTCCTCTATGGGGTGGGACTTCCTAAGATCCAATCTCTTTTCTGGATCCCATGAAGACCTGAGGAAGGAATAGGAGATCCCTGGGGCCCGATTTCCCATAAACACTGGCCAGTGCCTGGCCTGAGGTTGGTTTTCAAAAACTAGCGGGGAAGGGAATCCCAGCCCTTTGATGCTCTCGCCATCGGAAGGACCTGTGGTGGCTGACGGTACCTCTGGCCCCATTGCAGGCCTGCTCTCTCTGTCCTGTTCCTCTCCACCCCTACTTTCCCCCCTTCACCTCCCC
>NW_006285611.1:676651-680031 GCF_000327345.1 Myotis davidii
CCTCCCCCCCCCCCCCCCCCGCTGCAAGGCCTGATCCACAAGCTCACTATTTGCACAGCCAACCTCTTTGCTTCATTTCAAATGAAGAGTCTGATCTGCCTCATTTCAAATCTTATGCAGAAGCACAGCACACAAAGCCGTTAAAAGGGAAGGCGCTCTAGTTAAGAAAAGGGCTGGAATGCCACCTCCTTGGCCCCCACCCCATCCTCTCACCCAGGGAAGCACCTTGTTGACTAGGTGACAAGCACTAGGTGACAATACTGTGGGAAGACCTGCTGGAACCCCATCTTACAGGTTTAGAGAGAGCAGTGGTTTTCATGTGTCCCCTCTTGCCTCACTGAACCCTTATGATGGGGAGACTGGGGGACATGGAACACCTGGTTAGAAGCCTCCCTCTGACACCAGAGGTGGGGTGCAGACAGGTCACTTCGCGTCTCCGAGTCTCCGTCGCTGTATCTGGAAAATGGGTTTAGGAATGCCTCTCCTGGGGAGCAATGGCGAGGGGAGGTAACCGGTGTCCGTTCGTCGCCTGAGTTGGGTGAGTCAGTAGTAGATGATAACTGTCATTATTGCACAGACCCCACCATCACACCTCCCCCTTCCCCTCAGCCCAGCTCCCGGCTCCCCAAGAGACACCGTCCTCCGTCCTCCGGCACACACAGCACACCCTCCTCACACCCACTCCCTGGCTCCACCCTGCACACCCCACCTGCCAAGGAGCTGCCCCCCGCCTTCCGCTCTATAAATAATAAACCAGGAATACAAGAAAAAATAAGTCAGGGCAGCGGAGTCAATGCCAGGAACGAAAGGCTCGGTCCTGCCCCATCGCCTGAGCCCTGGCCTCCAGGGACCCACGCAGCCCTCCGTTCTGGAAATGAAGCATCCCCGCATTCGAGCTGCCCTGCTGACGCCCAGGCCCCACAGGGCCACTGAAATTCTTCTGCCTGTTATTTCACTCGCAGAGAGAAACCTGCTGTGGCCGCTCCTCCCCACTGGGCACAAGGAGGAGCCGGGGAAGGAGGGGCCCGGGAAGGAGAGAGATTGGCCAGTTGCTCCTCCCAGCCTCCGGAGATGGGCCTCCGCTGGGAGATGCTTTCCCCGGACAAGGACCAGGATCCAGGTCAGGGGCCAGTGGCGGCCAGGTCCTGACCCCAGACACAGCTGGAGGCCCTGTGGTGAGGCCATTGCGTGCAGCCCGCCGGGGCTGGAACCCACCTACAGGCTCCCTTATTTGTGGCGTGATGGTAATAACAAGGCCGTGTGGTGGGCTGGCGGTAAGGCCTCGGTGAGTCCTGCACACGGACGGCACATAGTGTGCTCGGCTGTTGACGTGGTATTGACCATCTGAACTCGGCTTCTCGTCGGCAAATGTTCCCAAACTTTAAAAACGGGGATGGAAGGCGGAGTGCGTGTCAGGAAACCGTTTCATTAGATCGTGCTCAGCGATGTCTCCATCCCATGGCCAAGCACTGAGGTTGTCTGAGCGGGGGAGAGGGGGGCAAGCACACAGTAGTACGACCACTGTCGGCTGCTGGGAGCAGAGAGCTGGGGCCCACGACCTCCCTCCTCCGCTCAGCAGGGCCCCCAGCCAGGAGCAAGGATGCTCATTTTGGGTAGGTTTCTGGAAGGTGCTCCACCCAACCCATCCCCCCCAACTCCCCTCTGCTAGGGCACAAGACGGCGGATGAGATTTCTATGTGAGCCATGCTCCCTTGTGAGATCTTGATGAACACCCACTTCCCTTCCAAGAGGAAAAAGATAAAAGTGCCAAGGAAGCCCAGCTCACGGCTCCCTGGGCTTCCGCAGGGGCGTGGTGTTCATAGAGCGTCTTACAGGCAGGCGGACAGCTCTCCACGGGCGTTCATCAGGATGGGCCGCTGTAGGGCCGTGACCATGAGACAGGTGACAGGTTGGGCGCCACCTGCCAGCGCTGGCTGGGCCCCCAGCCTTCCTCTCCCACTCAAGAGAGCGCACAGGATTCAGGCCCCTGAGAGAGGCCTGGCATGGGAGTTCCTCTGAACCCTCTCACCAACAAATGAACAAGCAGCCACTCGCAAATGTCAGCCGTGTTCAAACAGGCATGGTGGGCAGGTGCCCATCCCACAAGTGACTCACCCCCTGGCATCTCCCAGCATCGGGGCATTCCAGAGGCCACCCAATCCAACCCCTGCCCCCGGGGAGGTGGGCATCGAGACTTCCCAGGCCTGTGGCGCTCACCGCCTCCCACCCCAGCCCCCACCTACTCTCGGGGTGAGAAAGCTCCTGGGCTTGACACGGCAGGTGGCTGTGTCGTCGCCCAGACCTGGGCAGGTTGGCGGGGGCAGGTTATAAAGTCCTCGGGTCAGCCCACGCGCTGCCCTCTGCACCTCCCAGATTGGTCTTCTCTGCCCTCCACCGTCTCCCGCTCCTTCCGCTCATCCTCATCTTGTGCCACCTGGGGAGCATGAGAAAGGACCCTAATCCAGTGTTCCCAAAAGCGCGCCCCTGGATCCCACAAGACGTTTCTCCAAAACTGAGAGTGTGCGGCATTTCCCAAGCGCATGGGGTGAGGTTTTCTCACCTGTGCCATGGGCCGGGGAACAGCATCTGCCTCCCAGTGTGCCCTCAGGGACAGACGGTACTGCGCCTCCTGCTGGAAGCGTGGTTAGTGAGGCCGAGTGGCTTGAGCCCTGAGGGCGGTGGTGGGTGCTAACTAAGGGGAAGGCGGGCATCTCACAGAAACGCAGAAGGAAGAGTGGTCTGCAGGCCCTTCTTGCTGCTGGGGAGGCTGCAAGAGTCTGAGGAGGCAGGTGGGGATGGAGGAAGGCAAGGGTCCCTCCCTGATCGCAGTGGTCCCATAATGGCTGGAAGCACCAAAAAGAAGGCAATGCAGGTAAATGCCCACTAGGTGGCAGCACAATCCAAGGAATAAGATTAGAGGCGCCTCCCTCCCAGCCCAACTCGGTCCACCTGCCAGGTAAAGGCCCAGGCGCGGCCCCTCCCTCCCTCCTCCCTCCTCACCTGAGGCTCGCACAGATGGAGACTCTGCCAGGTGCCCAGTTCCCCAGCATCTGCATCGGCTTGTTCACTAACACCTGCTATGCGCGGGCACTTAGGATGCAGCCAAGCACAAAGCCTCGATGCAGAGAGTTGGGGGCGAGGAGCCTCTGCGCCTTCTGTCTCACGTTCCTGCCCGGGAGGAGGCCTCTGTCATCTGCAGGAACGATCATGCGTTCTCCGCGGGGTGATAGCACCCTCAAGGGGTGAGGATTGGTTTCCGAAGAATAAAAAAGTCTCTTTTTGTGTGTAAAGTGCAAATATACATATAGTGTGTAAATTGATATGACGAGTATTAAAATTTCACGGAGGGAAGACGGTTAGCGGGGAAAGTCTAAAAATGC
>NW_006285611.1:682807-705918 GCF_000327345.1 Myotis davidii
ACACACACACACGCCTCCCCTGCCAGGCTCCCCGTGGTCCATGTCGGCGGAAAGGCGACCCCTCCAGCCTCTGTCTGATGAGCCTACACCCTTCTCTCTTGCTCTCCACCCCGCTCTCTGCCCAGGTGGGTTTTCTTGCACGAGAAGGCGTACCAGGTGCGGGACACATCCATTGAGTCCTCCGTGGTAACCAAGGTGAAGGGCTTTGGACGCTACGCCAACAGAGTCATGGATGTGTCTGACTATGTGACACCACCCCAGGTATGGCCCCCCTACGGCCGGTGGCTGTGTCGACGCCCAGACCTGGGCAGGTTGGCGAGGAGACCCTGTGCCTCAGTGACCCAGAGCAGTGGCTGGAGGAGGGGGGTTACCCTCCTGAGTCAGCATTGGGCATCCTCTTGTTCTGCCACAACCTGTCCTGTGACCAGGAGGACACACAGAGGGAGCGTGAGGGGCCAGGGGGTGTTGGAAGAGCCCGGTTTTGGAGCCCATGTCTGCCTTTATTGACCTGTGACCTTGGCCCAATCAGCAAGAGCCCCGGTTTCCCCCTCTGTAGAGTGGGGATAACAAGAGTCCCCGCCTCACGAACTGGCACTGTTGCATTTTCCTCTCCTTCTTCTCCCAAGGGCACCTCCGTCTTTGTCATCATCACCAAGATGATCGTCACTGAAAACCAGATGCAAGGGTTCTGCCCAGAGGTGAGGTGGGGGAGGGAGGTTGGGTGAAGCTGGTCAAGGAAGAAGCCGCTGGAGGGGAGTGGTGGCAGGGAGGGGCGTGGGTGTAAGCAGAGGTCCTAGGTCCAGCCTAGGACCTCCCCCCCGCCAGAGGCCCCCGGCTGTGGGGAGGCAGTGGGCACCAAGGGGCTCACCCAGGCGGGCCCGGGTCCCTTCACCCACCCGTGGACCTGTCTCCCCTCAGAGCGAGGACAAGTACCGCTGTGTATCAGACAGCCAGTGCGGGCCCGAGCGCTTCCCAAGTGGGGGTGAGTGGAGCCCTTCCCCACCCCCTCACAACCCCAATGGTATGGGACCCCAGAGGAGTTCCCAGTCCAGGGGTGGGGGTGACAACCGTGCCATGAGGTGGTGAGTGATGTCAAGGAGGGGCCAGGGGAAGGAAGAGATGGGTCCCAAATGGCTTCCTAGAGGCGGGGACATTTGAGATGGGTCCTGTGGGACGGAAGGATTTGGCAGGACAGAGGGGCTTAAAAGGGGGCATTCTAGGCAGAAAGAACAGTCAGCAGAGCCTCGGAGGCAAGGAGCAGCCTGCTGTGGCTGGGGGCCTGGGACCTGTGAGAGGAGAGGTCATCTCCCGAGGCTTGCCTAGGGCTGGGAGGGTCAGGGAGAGCTCTGCGGGGCCAACATGCCACCGGGGACCTCCCTTGTCCTGCCTGTTTTTTCTTTCCGCCTGCAGGATTCTTACGTGTGTGTGTGTGTGTGTGTGTGTTGTGTGTGTGTGTGTGTGTGTATTTTGGGGGGTCTCCAATGAAGAGGGGTGGGGTGAAGTGGGGGAAGGGCATGGCAAAGGGCCAGACAGGCACACAGCACTGTCCCCACCCTCCCAGGGATCCTCACCGGCCGCTGCGTGAATTACAGCTCCGAGCTCCGCACCTGTGAGATCCAGGGCTGGTGCCCTGCCGAGGTGGACACGGTGGAAACGTGAGGGCCTGCGCCCAGCGGGAAGAGAGCCCCTACCCAGGCGCCCCTGGACCACTGTGGAGGGCCCCCCACCCCCGGCACCTCTGAGCTTGCAGGGGGTCTTGTGGGCACCCACCCGCTGTGTGTCCAGCTTCCTCCCAGCTCGGCTCACCTGCCGCTCCCGTCCTCTGACCCTCAGACCGGAGAGGCCCGGGCCACATGCCCGCTGGGCGGTGTCCACCAGGGAGGGTGGCCCCCGGTGGGGGCTCCCTGCTCCCCTCCCCCTTCCTTCTCTGCTCACACAGGCCGGTCATGATGGAAGCCGAGAACTTCACTATTTTCATCAAGAACAGCATCCGTTTCCCCCTCTTCAACTTTGAGAAGTGAGTCCTCGCTCCTCCCTGAAGCCCAGAGGCAGTGCTCCCACCCTGTTCTCAGAGGGGAGGCGATGCCGGTCACCACGGGGTTCTCCCCACTGTCTCCCGGACTCCTGGGGGCTCCTGACCCCCATCTCCCAGCCAGGTCTCCCCGCCAGCCCTGACCACTGAGTCTCAGGTGGACTCGGGCCAGTGTCTCTGCCAGCCCCCCACCCCCACCCCGGCCTGGGAAAGGGACCTTAGACACGAGCACTCACGACCCTGAGATGGGAGAGAGGGTGACAGGAGAACGATGCAGGGACAGCGGTGAGGCCCCTGCCTGGGCGCGCGGAAGGGCCTGGGGGCTCGGGCAGGCTGGAGAGAAGCTTGTGGAGGGAGGCCTGTCTCCACCTTGACCCTGGGCCTGGCCTCTCTCCTTCCCTCCTCCCTTCCCAGGGGAAACCTCCTGCCCAATCTGACTGCCGCCGACCTGAAGACCTGCCGCTTCCACCCTGACCAGGCCCCCTTCTGCCCCATCCTGCGGGTGGGGGATGTGGTCAAGTTCGCGGGGCAGGATTTTGCCAAACTGGCCAGCACGGTGAGGACCTGGGGACCCTCGGGCGGGCGGGGATGCTGGGCCAGCGGAGCAGCGGCGAGGCAGCGACCCTGGTGGAAGCACCCCAGTCCTGCCACCTGTCCTGGGGGGTCCTGCCCCCTCACCCTTCCCCCCAAGGCCCGTTTCCCATTCCCGTCTTCACACATCACCTGCACACAGAGAGGCCTGGGGCTCTGGACATGGCATCGGTGCCACTTCCTCCCGTGTTGTAGGTGAGGGGCTGACCACACCAAAAGCAGGATTCACCTCCCCCCGCCCCCGCCCCACCGGGCTCACCCTGAGCTGCGGTACTTCCCTCCTCAGCAACACCAATGACACCTCCCTCTTCTTTCTTGCCACCTGCGCCCTCCACCTGAGCATGCAGGGCACTCACGTGTCTATTGGTGATGCTCCCCACCCCCACCCCGATGAGGGGCACCTGAGGACTGCGGGAGGCTCACGCCTGCCCCCTTTCTGCAGGGCGGGGTTCTGGGCATTAAGATTGGCTGGGTGTGCGACCTGGACAAGGCCTGGGAGCAGTGCATCCCCAAATACTCCTTCACCCGGCTGGACAGCGTTTCTGAGAAGAGCAGCGTCTCCCCGGGCTACAACTTCAGGTAATCGGGGGCATCAGGGCCAAGAGGCAAGGGCGTTCTAAAAACTGCATCCGGCCCTCACCGGTTTGGGTCAATGGATAGAGCCTTGGCCTGCGGACTCAAGGGTCCCAGGTTCGATTCCAGTCAAGGGCATGTACCTTGGTTGCGGGCACATCCCCAGTGGGGGGTGTGCAGGGGGCAGCTGATCGATGTTTCTCTCTCATTGATGTTTCTAACTCCCTATTCCTCTCCCTTCCTCTCTGTAAAAAAAAAAAAAAAAATCGGTGAAATATGTTAAAAAACAAACAAACTGCATCTGAAGAAACAACGCGTATTGGCAGGAAAAGGGCCCATGTTCCCCCATCAGGTTTCTGTTCAAAATGAGGCAGGACTTTCCAACGGGCAGCTGTCGGAGACAGCCAGGCCCTCCGGGAGATCATGGCTCCGCCGCAGGCAGGATTCGGCCGGCGGTGAGCAGTGAGGCCAGATGGCAGGGTCTCCTGAGTGCTGGGCTCTGTGATGCTGAGTTTGTTTTTCCGCTCTGGCTCTGAGGCCGGAAGGTGCGAGGCCACGCCCGGGCAGCCCATCCCTTCTTCTGCGCCTACGTTTCCTAAGGGTTCTCGCTCCGCAGAGCAAGGGCAACAGCTGGTATCATCTTCCAAGATGGGAATTCTATATTTCTGTCCAGAAGCAGGAAATGTCACTGGAGCCACAAGTAGCAGTTACAGTGGGCTTCCGTTCTTCAGGGCCTTTCGAACAGGAACTCAGGCCAGTCTCTAGTAGCATCTCATTGATATCCCCAAAGGCCTGGAGACACAAGAGGCCCCCCTCCCACTTTGCAGACAGGGAATGAGAAGAACCCGGGAGAAGCTCCTGGGAACCAGCTGAAAACCCTTAAGCAAGCCCTTGACCTTCTCCCCCTCCCCCTCCTTTCCCATCCGTGAAAGGGCAATGGTATCATTATCTCCAGGATCCGATCAGCCAGTGTCTGAAAAGCTTTAGCTCTCTGTTCTGTTTTTCCCTTAATTTTTGAAGATCCTGACGTTTCTGGCAGGGCCCTCAGGACTCTGTGTTATACACCGAACAGGCTAATTAGCTAAGTAGGCAGTGATCAGGGGAAAATCCCTATAAGAACATACCACATCTATATGTTCAAGGAATTGCTACTCAAATCTCCTTTGTTATAGTGGTATTTCACAATATAATGACATACATAAGCCAAAAAAAATCATTTCACCTTTTTTTTTTTTACCTTTATCTGTAGCCTGAAAAGGTAATTATCCATTCCATTAAGCTTTATCTCTAATCGTTTAACATATGCATGTGTAATCTCTGGAAAGAAGAATGTTTTTTAAAAAAAAAAAATTGAAAGTGCTTTCATAATCAACTCCCAACTTTAAAAAATCATAGGAAACAACACATATTTTAAAGTAGTTTAAAAATACTGTTTGGCTCCCTCGCAGAAATTGGCATATTTATTCAGTCGGGTACATCACACTGAAATCAATACAAAGGATTTCATATGATAGCTTAAAATAGAAACATATTAATAAAATTCTCATGATCTAAACTGCAACTTTTCATCTTCGTAACTTCCCCCTGGCCACTGGGAATTCTTCAATCCTGCAAATAACTTATTTGGCAGGAAAGCTTAGGAAGGGAATAACTATTGGGAAGACCCCAGCTAGTGGTGTCACACAGCTTTAGGTCAATGTCTTTCATTTAAAGAATTGGTTTGGAGTTCGTTGTCTCCAATGTAGTGTGCCATGGTACACAGACACACACACACACACACACACACACACACACACACACACTCACACACTCACGAATGCACACACACCTCTCCTAGGCACAGCAGGACGGGAGGCAGACGGGTCCTACGTAAGCTTGTCTTTGGAGAGACAGGTCAGAGATCTCTAAGGATCCTGAGAATATAAATCCCTGGGGGCCTAGGGGAATCGTCTGAGGGGTGTGACCTCCACACCAAGACCTCCAGCCAGAATATGAGGGGGTGAAGCTGCCCAATTTGATCCTGTGGTTTAAAAGACTTCCCAGAGGAATAGCGCTGGTGTGGGGAGTATCTGATGGCCTTAGCGATCAGAGGGCTCTGCCCAAGCTCCCTGAAGTCACTCCCTTGGGTGTCTACCCACTCACCTTCATGCTGTCTTCGAGCTACATGGACACCCAAGGCTAAGCTAGGAGCCCACATAGGGCCTCCTTTCTGAATCCTGAGAGGGAGGAAAAGGGCCACAGCCAGGATCAGCATGGGCACAGGGCAGTTCCTGGGATGGGTACAAAGTATGCTGCTCCTGAGAATCCCACAAGCTCCCTGTAGGTAGGCACGATACTGGGCACCGTGTGCAAAGTGTCTGTGCCCTTTGGTTCGTTGTTCCCCATCCCCACTCTCCACAGGGAGGCGCTACAATCCCCCCTCTTCATAGGAGAGAAAAGTGAGGCGTGCAGACTTAACTATGTTTCCCAATGTCACAGAGCCAGTAAGCGTGGGAGCCTGCATGCAGACATATTTTCTTGAATGATGTCCACCCCAACCAGGAAGGCTAGGGACATGGGCATGTGTCAATCCTCAGAAACGTACGCCTATGTGCTCGTGGGCGAGTGACTAGCTTCTGGGGGGCGGCCACAGGACACAGCCTGGCCTTTTGTCTCCCAAACAAATTCCTCTGCCTCTCTGACAGGGGCCAGGTTTTTGTCAGCGTCTTGCCATCCTGTCCTACAGTTTGTTGCCTTTTGCTCTGGAGGGAATGGAATCCTTCAGCCAAGATCCAGCCTTGTTTAATATGCAAACTCAGACATCCAGAGGCAGCTAGAGACTTGCATTTCCATCACTAATTACTTCTGCGGCTCCTTTCCAAACCCCACCCCCATTTTTGGAGGCTCTCCGCCTGCAGAATCCGAGATTTAGAGAAGTTCTAGCTGTTGAGAACCCCTAGGAGACATCTAGACGGAGAGGCGGTCATTCTACAGATGAGGAAGTAGAAACTTCAAAGGGGCAGTGATGTGCCCAAGGTCACGGGTGCATCTTAGAGTAGCCTGAGAAGCCATTTGCTCCCAGTGCCTACATCCGTCTCTCTGCAAAGCAGCCCTAGACAAGGGACCACTTCACAAGATGGCCTGTCCGTCATCGGATGGCCTCCCATTCTTGTCAAGATGACCTTGTATTGAGCCAAAATGTGTCTCCCTTCAACCCCCACCCAAAGTACCTGGCGCTGTCCATCGAAGCTTACCTTCGTTTATGTGATCTGAAGGTTTCCGTCTGTCCCTACCGCCCTAAAATTTGCTGGAAAGATTTTATTTTACTCCGAAGTCTATTCTGCATGGCTAAAGACTCCAGGGGCTGCTTTAGCTTATTTGTGGGTGTGGTTTTTTTTTTTAACTTGGTATTTTTAAGAAGCCTCTTTCCAAGTACCTTGAGAGTGTGCAGTTGGTGCGTTCGTCTGGCTTAGCAGTGGGTAAAGGGCAGCATTTTTGAAAATAAGAACTGGCCAGAGTCACCAGTTCAATGGTACGAGGGTGACAGGCACCCCAGTGTTAGTCTTCCTGCAGGGGTCAGTTCCTGCCACACAGAGGGGGCCCTCAGTTTACCAGAGCACTCCACTCCCACGGGCGCGGGCACTGCCGTGTGTGAGTATTGCGTGTGAGTTTGGGAGTGAGGGTGAGAGTCTGTGGGTGAGTGAGTGTGAGTGTGGGTATGTGTCTGTGAGTGACTGAATGCGTGCGTGCGTGTGTGCGCGTGCCTGAGTGTGTCAGTGAATAGATGTGTGTGGGTGTGAGTGTATAGGCAGAGATGGTACAAAGACAAATTAAAAATACTGTATCAGTCAGGGTCCCAGCAGGAAACAGATGGCACATGCAAATTGGGTAATTTGAGGAGAGTTTAATACAGGGAGTGCTGCTGGGAGGGTGCAGGGACACCACAAAGGATCCTGCGGTGCCTGGGGCCCGGTCTGAAGGGGCGAGGGCAGGAAGCCATTCCTGGAACCCGGAGACAGAGACAGGACACCACAGCCTGAGAACTATGACTCAGCCACGCCCCCTCAGCAGCTAGAAGCCAGGCAGCCTAGGGCAGGGTGGGGAGGGGAGGGAGGAGCACTGGTGTCCGGTACCAGGCCTACCAACTTTCCTGCGTGAAATCACAGCCTCACAGCCGTTTGTTAACATTTGGAGGTCGCTAACTCTGTTACACCCCTGAGGAAAGCTAACTCTGTTACACCCCTGAGGAAAGCGGCACTCATCATTGATTGTCCAAGGAAAAGTCATGTATGCATAGCCTTGAGCAACGTTGCAGGCACTTTCTTTGGTTAAAGGATGCTTTATTTCTACAAATAGGATGTAAATGCACCCTCAGAGTGAGAACCCTAAGACAAATGGGCAGATACAGTAATGGCCTGGAAACTGGCTGCACTGCTGGCTGCTCCCTTGCAGGAAATCAGCATCCCACACAGTGTGGTCCGTTTCCTCCTCTGCATATTTATTTAATGTTTCTTTACGTGGCATAGAATTCCGAGACTTTGAAGACCTCTGAAAGCCTCTCCCTGGACCTCAGGTTAAGGGCCCCTCGCGCCCTTTCACACCTATTTTTGACAGGATTGATAGCTTTATCGCCCACCCCGCCCACACCCCTCCGTTGGCAGAGAGAGATTTGGAAACTTGCCCAAGACTGCAGAGCCTAATTAAGAGGTTCATCAGGGCTCAGACCCAGGAACCTGTCCTATAGCCGTTGCTTCTAGCAAACCTCCCGCCATCATATCACTAGCAAAGAAAAAAAAGAGGCAGCTCGAGCACCACATAAACCCGGTGCTGACTGCTGGGAGGAGGAGAGAGAAGCAACACGGTGCGCTCAGCAGTGTCGGACCCCTGGTGCTCCTGAGGGTCCCTGGGACAGCGTTGCTCCTAAAAGGCGCCGCCGTCTTGGCTCCCCACCCCTGGTGTCTGCTAGCGCTCAGCTGCTCGCCGCGCCTCGTGCTGGCGGAGCTTGTGGTGAGTGTTCCATGTTGGAAATGTACCCGCAGCAGCTTTCACGAAGCTGAGATTTGGCAGCTGAGCGGCTTCCACGCGGAAACGTGTCGATCTGCGAGGTCTTAGGCCAATCCACAGAGACTGGATCGAAGCATATCCTCGATCTGGGCTTTTCTCCTCCCGGGAGCCATGGAGATGCCTTAGAGCAGACACCTCCCTCATCACCACAGAAACACCCGAAGGCCCTCTTGCCTGAGGCACGTTTGCGTCAATTCTCCATGATCTGTTTTCCTCTTTGCTTCCTTTAGGGTACCGTGGGGTGGGGGTGGGGGGGGGCAATTAGCATGAGCCTGAATTTATACAGCCCTTTATACCTTTACTAGAGGCCCAGAGCATGAAAGTCATGCGGGGGGACGGGGGGTTGTCCCCTCAGCCCAGCCTGCACCCTCTCCAATCTGGGACCCCTTGGGGGATGTACAACTGCCGGGATCGGGCCTAAACCGGCAGTCAGACATCCCTCTCACAATCCTGGACCTCTGGTTCCTAATTGCTCACCTGCCTGCCTACCTGGTTGCCTTTCACTGCCCCTGCGTGACAGCATGATTGCCCCTAAGTGCCCCCCTGCCAGCCTGGTCACCCCTAAGTGCCCCCTGCTGCTGGCCTGGTCGCTTCCAACTGCCCCCCCCCACCAGCCTGGTCACCCCTTACTGCCCGCCCCCTGCCAGCCTGGTTGCCCCCAACTGCTCCCCCTGCCACCCTGATCGCCCCACACAGCCTGCTATTCAGTCGTTTGGTTGTCCCTCACTAACCCCCCTGCTGGCCTGGTCATAGGCAGCCATCTTGTGAGGGTGTGAGGGTTAATTTGCATTTTACCTCTTTATTATATAGGATGGTTGTTGAGTCCTCACAAGGACCAACATTATTGGCAGAAAATATTGGCTAACACTCCCTGAGTGCTTATCAGTGAGCCCAGGACTTAGCAAGTGCTCTTGGTGGATTATTAATCGAGTGAAGAGGGAGAATTTCATAGCTGGAAATCGGAAGCTCAGAGGCTTTATGTATGTGCCCAAGGCCACACAGCAAATAATGCTGGAGCCGGAATCCAAATCCAGGAGGTCAGGGTCCAGGGCCTGGGTCACAACTACAAATATCCTGCTAGGACGGTGTGGTTGCCCCCATTTTACAGATGAGGAAACTGAGGCCAAAAAGATTACTCACTGGAGTAGACAGCTAGTAACCTGGCTCTCAGGTACATCTTCCAGCCCTGCTTCCATTGACCTTTCCCTGCCTTATGAATGATAATACGTGTTTTTTAAAAAAGGATCGACAATAAGCCATTTTCAGAATGCCTGTCTTTGAGGTTGATTAGGGTCTTAGAATATGAGTAAATAAATATGGCTTGGTCCCTTCTCTACCAGGAGGAGTCCCAGCTTGCTCAGGGATGCTGCCCAACCCCCATGCAATGAGCCTGCCAAGGAGATATTTTCCCATCAGTAGAAAATCAACTGTAAAAGTATATTTCGGCTGGCAGAATGATTCCCCACCAGGCAAAAAGCTTTGCTGAGAACACCACCTCCTTCGCTTAGAAACCCAAATTCCAGGCCCAAGTTTTCCCTCGCAAGTCCAACCCGGATCCTCCAAGCGTGTTGCTGTTTTCCCTGCTGCTGTAACAGTTACGTGTCCCTGCTTTGGGAAGCAATTGCCACCACTCTATGGGATCGTTCCTAAACAGATGTCTGAGAGCTTCCGAGGGATTTGTACATCGTGATAAAAACCCTTCTCCATTCAGCAAACGTGTAGGGCTGCCGCCTGCTGCAAATGTCAGCTCAGCGTGGGGAAGCGCTTCTGACGGTGGGAACTACCCAAAGCTGAAAGTGGGCTGCTCATCCAGGTAGTGAGTTCCCTGTCGCTGGAGGTAATCAGGCAATGCAGGAAGCAGCAGGGGGTGGGCAGGGGCTTAGGATTCCAGGGGCCTGAGTTCTGATCCCTGCTGTGCTTCTCTCAGGCCTGGAAAGTCTGACTGTTGCCTGCTGACCACTAGATAATGTACTGAAAGCTCGGAGCCCCCCAGCTCCGCCCTCCCCCAGCCACACTGAACCACCCTTCAGCTAGTGCCATCTTCTTTCTCCCTTTCACATTTGGGGGAACTGAGAAGCAGAGGTGAAGTGATTTGCCCCAGGTTATGTAGAGGAGTTCAGTGGCAAAACCTGGATCCAAGGCCAGGCTGCTTCATTTCAAAGCCGTAAGCCACCAGCTCCCCCACTGAGTTGTTGGGGCCCAAATGAAACGATGGGTGTGGAAGCCTCTAGCCGCTTAGCAGGAGTAAGGGCTCCACATACAGCGGTCCCTGCGTTTTCCCCAGTCCCTCTCCACGAGGCTGGTTCCCCATGGCGGGAACCAGTGGCACCTACTTTCCCATGCAGCCAGCTGCCGGATCCAGATGTTTTCTATTAGGGAGAGAACAGCCTGTTGGTTCGCTCCTGTAGACTAGTTCCACCTGAAGAGCAGGGAGAATTTGGGGCAGCCAGAGGCAGGGGGAGGAAACCCAGAGGCCGATCTGGGAGGTGTCCGGAACCTCTGAAAACATTTATTCCTCCAGCAAGCATTCCCTGCGCTGGGCCCTTGGGCAAAGAGGGGCCCTGGGAGCTGGCTCGGAGTCAAAAGTCCAAATTACCACCTGCAGTCTGGTGTGGCAGGGACCATAGGAGAGGCCCGGATCCTCACACCCTCCCAGACGGGAAAGGTAGCCCAGAGGCATTTCACAGCCTCGGTGCTGGGAAACCAGAAACCAGAAACCGGCTCTCTGGAGAAAGGAAGAAAGCATTTTGCTCTGTAGTGTGTTTGCCGATTTCTGTGGTGTAAATATTCCGCTGTGGACAGTTTCAAGCTGCAAGTGTGAAATCACTGCACATGGAATTGGGAAGAGACACACCACCAGACACTTCCTCTTCCACGCATCTCCATCCTCCCAGACCAGTGCACTTCCTGCTTCCCCTTTTCACGGTGCCTTCCCCTGAGAGGGCCTGAGTTTCTTACCTTTAACTCTCCACCCTCAAGCCTCAGCTTTAGAGTTATTTCACATGAAGGCTTCCCTGACCCACCAGCTGAGGTCAAATGCCTTCCTGGGCTGTGCTCTGAGAAAGGTGCTCCTCTCCTTCCCAGCCCTGAAGTCTAATTTGAGCTACTCATGGATGGTGCGATTAATATTTCTCTCCCTCTCATGAGAGCAGAGCTTGCCGGTGTATCAGCAGTGCCTGGCACAGTGCCTGGCATACAGTGGCTGTGCTCAAAGTATTTGTTTAAATCTTGAAAGAATCAGAAGTCACTGAGCAGGACCCTGATGGATGAATAGGAGTTTGCAAGGGGGAAGAGGGGAGGAGGGGAACAGCATAGGCAGAGGCCCAGAAGTCTGTGTCTAGGAAGCGGGTGCAGGAGATAGAGGAAGGCAGGTCGTGTGGCTGGCACTGGAGGGGCAGGGCAGGGCGTTCTGCAGAGGAGGCTAGGGGAGTGGACTGGGCCATGTTGGGAGGGGCCCTGTATTCCAAACCAAGGTGTGGAACGGTGGTGGTTCCTTCTCACTGACCCCATCTCTCAATCAAGAAAACCAAAGCTGGAGAGGTAGGAATAGGAATCAGAGGATTTAGGAGAAATCTGGGCCCGGGCAGGTGTAGCTCAGCCTTTCGCCTTTTCAGATGAGGCGTTGAGGGTCCTCCTTCTGACACGTCATGGCTCTCCTTCCTTCCTGTTCTACTCCCAGCCAGGGATTCTGGGTGGAGAGCCCCACCCTGCAGGTGCAAAAGGGAGCCTTCAGCTAGAGAACAAAAAGAAATGAGCCAGGACTGGACAGAAATCGGGCATCAAAAAGAACCGTCTGAAATGCAGGCTAAGAGTCTGGGCGGTTGAACAGGACCTCCTGAGTTCGAATCCCAGCTTCGCTCACTTGACTATTGCTGTTGTGACCTTAGACAAGTTGCTTAACCTCTCTGACCCTGGTGACTCCTCTGTAAATGGGAATCGAAACGGCACTAAGTTCCTTGGTGTTGCTATGAGTATTAAATGAGTTAGTTACTTGGCATTGAGCACATAGCACAATGCCAGGCACATAGTAAGCACCCAATCGATATATACGTTGTCTGTTATTGTTGCTAACACTGTTATCGCCGGGAGGCAGGAGGTGTGATAGTTAAGGAAATGGTAGATGTTACGAGTCCACTTTATCTTGATCTTAGGACCTGCTTTAAGCACTGACTAGATCTTGCTTTAATTACTCTCTCTGGACACTGTCTCATCTGGCCTTCCTCACTCTCACTTCTCAGTTGAGAGAAAAAGCTCAGGAGGTTGAGTGACTTGCGTGGAGTCAAAAGCTAGTTCAAGACACCGTGGGGCCGCACCAGACCTCCTAGGACTTTCTTAGCCTCATAGGACTGTAGCATCATGGAATTCTCTCTATCTTGAATGACTCCCCAGTTTTAACTCATCCTCTAACTCAGGCTTCCTGGCTATAAAATCAAAGGAGTTTGCATGTGGTTAAATATTGCTCATCGCGGTAACAAACAACCCATCTCAGTGGCTGGTATGTGCTGCTGGCACAGTACACCAGGGACCAGTGGGGGCGGAGCGCTCAGGAGCCTTCAGGGGTCTGGGCTCCTGCCACCTATTGACTCAGTCGCCCCTACACCCTGACTTCTCCCCTGGCTCTTGAGCAACTAGCCATGAGGAAAGGGAGGATGAGGAGGGTTTGCTTTGACACCTGTGGGCCCAGAGGTTACATACCGCACCTCCCTTCACATTCTTTGGCAAGAACTCTCTGAGGTGGGGCCCCAGCTAGATGCGAGGGGCTAGAACACGTGGCCCAGCCGCATGCCAAGAGGGAAGGTATCCCAGCCCTGTGATGGCCCAGTCTCTGCCCCACGGTCGGGCCACATTCTGTGACCCGCACTGGCCGCTCTGGAGTGCAGAAGTCAGGACTCCTGGGCCCTCTCTCTGCGGCTGGTCCCCTCCCTCCTTCCCGGCTCGAGGTTCGCTCTCCCTCCCTCCCGCCCCAGAAGAGAGCGGCCCTGCCAAGCCTCCTCGGAGGGTGGGTGGTGGATGAGATAATGATCTTATCATGCGCACTGCCTCTTGGAAGGCAGGTGCTGGAGAAAAGCCAAGTCCGCTTCGCCCCTGCCTCCGGCTGGTCCCCTCCCTCCTTCCCGGCTCGAGGTTCGCTCTCCCTCCCTCCCGCCCCAGAAGAGAGCGGCCCTGCCAAGCCTCCTCGGAGGGTGGGTGGTGGATGAGATAATGATCTTATCATGCGCACTGCCTCTTGGAAGGCAGGTGCTGGAGAAAAGCCAAGTCCGCTTCGGTTCTTCTCCCTGTTCCCTCCACATTCCTTCCCAAGATAAATTTAGCCAGCCCTCGCTTGGAGAGGCAGCGCCCAGGATGCCGGCTTTCTGCTCTCCCAGGCGATGGCGGAGCATCTTTCATGGCTGCAGCCTATGGCCAGGAACGCAGACCTCGGGACAGGACGCAGTCCCGGCCTCCGCCCTGCCCCAGATCTCAGCCACTCGCCCTCCCACCCCTGCCCAGTGCCCACGGGCTTCCACTGCCACAGCCCAGACAGCGGGGTCTCTTCCCCACACGTGATCTTCGTCCAGGCCTGGATTCTCCAGCGGAGGGAGGCAGGGCACAGAGCGCAGAAGGACTCTGAGGTCTGGCACCAAGGCCGCCCCTGGGCGTCAGAGACAGGATGGTTCAGGTTACGAGCAGGGCCTTTGCCCAGCCAGTGTGGCTCAATGGTTGCGTGTTGGCCTATGAACCAGGAGGTCACGGTTTGATTCCCCATCAGGGTACATGCCCAGGTTGCAGGCTCTCATCACTGATGCTTCTTTTTTTTCTCTCCCTTCCTCTCTGAAATCAATAAAAATTAAAAATAAAAGAGCAGGGCCTTTGGAGCTGTCAGTGTTGCCACTCACCAGTCTCCTCATCTATAAAATGGGTCACCGGAGTCTGCTCCCTGACATTGAGGAGATGCTCATAGGTTTGCACCCTTTTAGTGCTCTGTCCATGGCGGATGTGGAGGTGGTGAGGGTCCCCACTTAGGCTCAGGCCAACCTGAAAGTCAGTGAGGGCTTCCCACAGTCTTCCGTCCGGTCCTGATGCTGCTTTTGCAAACTTCCTTAAAATCTCCTGCGAGGCCTCCTTGGAGAATCATGCTCTTGGACCTCCTCATCTTTCTAGAAACGACTTCCTCTCTGGGGTCCATCCCCTTCTCCTGCTGGTGCAACTTGAATTCAGGCCATGTAGTTGGTCTGTGACGCTCTCTGCCGCCACCCCCAGACCCTAATTGATCCTGTTCATGAAGACGGTCCAGCCCCTCTCCTCCAAGCCTTTGTGTCTTAGGATTAGGAAGTCGGTAAGTGGCAGAGCCTGGCTTCGAACCCAGTCCAGCTGAGAAACCTGCAGAGAGGGGAGAAGGCCGGCCCTGGACCACCCAAGCAGATAGAACTGAGGAAGCATGGAGTCCTGGCTCAGACGTTCGCACACGTCAGAATTATTGAGGGAAGTTATTTAAAAGGAAGAGTCCTGCCCTCACCGGTTTGGCTCAGTGGATAGAGTGTCGGCCTGTGGACTGAAGGGTCCCAGGTTCGATTCCGGTCAAGGGCATGTACCTGGGTTGCGGGCACATCCCCAGTAGGGCGTGTGCAGGAGGCAGCTGATCGATGTCTCTCTCTCATCGATGTTTCTAACTCTCTGTCCCTCTCCCTTCCTCTCTGTAAAAAATCAATAAAATATATTTTAAAAAATAAAAATAAAAGGAAGTGTCCTGAGCCCCACCCACAGGGATGCTGATTCCTGGGTTCAGGGTGGGGCCTGAGAAGCTGTCTTTTTAACCAGCACCCCAAGATGCTGCCTGTGAAGGGGGTTGGCTAACCTGGGGGCGGAGACTCAGACACAGGTTGGACCGTGGCAGGTGTCCCACCAAACCATCTGTAAGGGCTGCGCAGGAAGTGACGGTCGTAGGCTCCCGAGGACCCCGTAGGTTCAGGCAGGAGCCCACAGTGGGACCCACCTTTGCCTCTGACCTCCAGGTTTGCCAAGTACTACAAGTTGGAGAATGGCAGCGAGTACCGCACGCTCCTAAAGGCTTTTGGCATCCGCTTCGACGTGCTGGTGTACGGGAACGTGAGTCCTTGGGCTGGGCAGGTGGTTAGACAGGGGAGGAAATTCAGACCAACCCTGGGCCCGGAAAAGGCTCCTGGGCAGGGGTGAGGGGCAGGGTCCTACTGCTGACCAGCTCTGAGACCCTCAACTGCTCACACCTCCTGTCTCCATACCTGCACCATGAAGGGGTGGGGCCTGCTGCTCCAAGGTCTCTCTGGCCTCACCCCTGCCCTGCTGGACTCCGCCCACTCGCTTTGGTCTTTGTGCACACAGGCAGGCAAGTTCAACATCATCCCCACCATCATCAGCTCCGTGGCAGCCTTCACCTCCGTGGGAGTGGTGAGTTCAGCCCCACCAGGCTCTGACTGGTGGCCGGTCAGGGTGAGGCCCCTGCTGGCAGGTGTGGACAGGGAACTGAAGCCAGGTAAGCCCTGCTTCAGCCTAGACTGAAAAGCCCAGCCTCTTGCCAGGTGCTTCCGTCTCCTGCACCACCTCCCTGCTCAGCTGGGCCCTGCTTTGTCACCTGTAGTCACAGGGCGCTCCCTGCCTCCTCAGCAGCCTCCCATCTGCAGGAGGCTGGCCTGGTACAAGTTCCTGGGCCTCCCCACGAAGGTGGGGGCGGATATGCAGACACAGCCCCGCCCCCAGGCCAGTGCTGCCCAGGGCCCGGCAGCTCAGGGCCTGCCCTCCTTTCCTCCCCCAGGGGACTGTCCTCTGTGACATCATCCTGCTCAACTTCCTCAAGGGGGCCGACCAATACAAAGCCAAGAAGTTTGAGGAGGTGAGTGGGGTCCAGGAGAAGTAGCGAGACAGGGCATGGGGGGGCCACTGGGCCCCAGGGACTCTCAGCAGCTCACCTTTCAGGGGCTTCTGAAGGGGCTTCTGAAGGGAAGTTCATTGGGCCTCAGTGCATACTAGGGGTCCAGACCTGAGGGTGTTTGGCTGAGAGTGGGCTCTGTGAGAACCATGGAGGCTCTGTGGGTGGTCGCTGTTGCCGCCCCAGCTGCTCATCGTCCCCTCTCCATTTCTGGGGCAGGGAAATCCTGCTATGGGCTGGCTCTGGGTTCTGTCTGCCCTTGAGATGCATGGATGGAGTCCTGGTATCACACAGACGCACTGTAGCTCCCCAAAGACCAGGCGGCGTGCCCCGACTGCTGAGTCTGTCCAGTGGGGTCCTTGCCCATAGTCAGAGCACCCTCATGCCAGCCTTCTGCCTGCAGGTGAACGAGACGACGCTGAAGGTCGCTGCCTCGGCCAACCCAGTGTTCCCCAGCGACCAGACCCCGGAGGAGAAGCAGTCCACTGATTCAGGGGCCTTCTCCATCGGCCACTAGGGCCTCCCCCCAGGGCCTCACACTCACTGCTGGGCTCCAGGCCTCCCAACAGAGGACCCCACCGGGCAAGAAGGATGGGAGAGGGAGGGCTCTCCTTTCTGCTGCTCATCCCATGAGGCCACAGCTGGAAGGTGACTGGGTCTCCCAGTGCCCCCTACTGAGACTTCACTCTCACCTTCACCCCTTGCCTGGCCCCTGTCTGCTTGCCAGGACCCCTGGGGCAGCAGCACCTGAGTCTTCCCCTTTCCAAAGAATAGAGAGAATAATAGTAATAATGAGTGCCTGCCAAGTGCCCGGCACTTCACACACACTATCTTATTTAATCCTTAGAATAATCCCATGACGTAGATATTAGGTTCCCCGTTTAGAAGATAAACTGAGGCTCAGAGAGACTGAATCCTTTGCCCAAGATTACACAGCCAGGCAGCAAGAGAGCTGGGATTTGAACCCAGGTCTCCATTGCCCACACCTCACAAGAGGAAGGGCACTCCCACGGGCGTCCCCTGCTGCTTCAGCCTCCTCCACCCTGACCAAGGTTAGGTTCAGCTTAATAAAAAGTAAGCCCCAGGCTGGCCCCAGGAACTTGGGCCCTATTTGAGGGGAGACCAGTGAGACTGGTGTGAGTTCTCTTTCTCTGACTCAGGTGGGTCCCCAAATGAGAAGGAAACAGGAGGCGTGACTGTCGGTGAATTTTCCTTACCTCACCCCACAGCTCTGTCCCCACACCAGGGCCATTCTTGTTCTCTCTCCGGGACCCTAGACGTACCCACACACATCTGGACCCCTCACTGCAGGAGCCGGATTTGGCCACCCCGGTGGGAAGGGATTCCTGGACCTGAGGCCCTGCTCCGGGAGGTCAGCCGTCCTCCTTGAAAATGCTGGTGAAAAGACCCCAGTGAGCCCCAGTTCCCTGCGAGCAGCTGGTCAGCCAGGCCTGCCCCCACAGGGTCCTGATAAGGTGGTCAGTCTCCTAATGCCAGAAACTAAAGGGTCTTAGAAACCATCTCGTCTGACTCTCCTATTTACCGACAGCGAACTGAGGCGGGAGACGCAAAATGACTGTCTCGTGGTTTGACTGTCTGGTGGTTAGTGCCCTGGCACTCAGGGAAGGAGGAAGGACAGGGCGCTGGCAGGGCTGTGAGAGGGCGCCAGGTGCACCCTGCCTCCACTTCCCCTCCCAGGCAGAGCTCGGGACAGATCTCGGTTTTATGAAGCCTGAAGCATATACATCTTAGGGCATCTTTAAAAAAAATAATACAAAATTGGGTATTAGAAGGGGCTTGTACAAGTGAGCAGCCCTGAAGTATATTCCACCAGCTTCCAGGCAGACCACCTCTGGAGGAGCTGGAGTGTGGGCATGACCTTGAGGGCTGAGCAGAAAGGCGCTGAACTGTAGATGGAGGGCCAGCCCCTCCTCAGTGGTGCAGGGGACAGGGGAGATGTGCGGAAGAGGCATCTTTGGGAGTAGTTTGGGAGGATCAAGCCATGGGCACTTGCAAAAGCCCCACCCAGATGACCCCCCACCCCAGGGGGCGAAGGGGTAAGATTCCCCCACATGAGGTCCCTTCCCCCTCCCCCCACTCTGCCTCATCCCAGCCCCATCCTCAGGAAGGTGGAATGACACCTCCCCAGGGGCAGCCTTGGGAATCGGCAGTGTCTGGAGATCTGGCCAGCAGACCTCAGTGGAAGGCAGCACCATGTTCTCCACCCAGAGGCCCACAGGCACCCTGCCTTCCCACCCCCGTGCACCCAGTTCTCAGGAGGCTGGGGCCACAGGAATGTTCTCTGAGGAGGAGGTCTAGGCAGCTATACCTGGGGGAACCCTTTCCCCAAAACCCTCCCTTTCCTCCAGGCTGGTTGGTCCTGAGCCTGCCAGCAAATGTGTAAACTCATGAGTGTGAGCCTGACCTTGTCCTCCCCACAGCTGAGCTAAGTGACCACTCTGTGTGCTGGACTTAGGGGTGTATCAGGAGTAACAACAACAGCAAACTCTTCTCTGCTGCCTCATGGTGTCCTCAGCACAATCACCAACACAATCACACACCAACCCTGGTGAGGCTGCTGTGTTCAGTTATTGATCCTGTGATATAGAAAAAGAAACAATATATGGAAATTGGAACTGGGACCCATGCTCATTCCTAACTCTACATTGCTTCTTTAATTACTCAGCATAAAAGCTAACATTTAGTGACAACTTGCCATGGCCAAGCAATGGGCTACATACGTTAGAGGGTTTGTCTAATTCAACCCTCATTTTACAGATGAAGAAGCGAAGGCTGAGTAAGGTTAAGAAACTGAAATGGGGCAAGTGGGACTTCAGGACTCCAGAGCCTGGGATCTTGACTTCTGTGCTACATCTTGCCTGGGGAAAAGTTAGGAAATTTGTCGACACCTTCTTTCCTCTAAGTCTCAGGCTAAACCAAGTTTTGCCACAGTAACAAATAAACTGCAAAATCTCAAGGTTTAACATGACGAAGTCAACCAGGCAGCCCCCTCCATCGGGGAGTATACCATCGGAGGCACATAGCAAGCAAAGTGAGAATGGGTGAGTTGTAGGGCTCATTAAAGGCCAGTCCTGGAAGTTGCTTGCATCACTTCCAACCACATGGCACTGGCCAGACTCAGTTGCATGTTGAGGAGCCCAACGATACTACAAGGAATCCCAGGAAGTAGTCTTCCTGGGTCCCCATGAAGAGAAAATAGTGAGTGCAGCACTCCCTGCTTCATCTCCTTTTCAATGGCTCTTCTTCTCCACAACTAGGCTCACCCCCCACCCCCATGCCCACTGACAGTTCCCTGTGTCCTTCCCTTCTGTGCTGCTTCTCACAAAACCTTGTTCTCAGCAAATTACCAGTCAATCTCCCAGAGGTATTAATAAATAACATACTCAGGAGTTTCTTCTCCTAAGAGTATTTGCTTTTTAATCAAAAGCTATTCAACACTGAAAGGCCTTAAACAGCCAAAGGAATGAATATATAATGGTTGAAGTTGAGGCCCAATAACAAACCATCCTATATAATAAAGAGCTAATGCAAATGGTCATCACACCCTCACGCCCTCGCACCCTCATGCAGGCACTGCTCAGACACTCAACACTGGGGAGAGAGGAATGGGGACCAGCCAGGCTGCGGCCCGGGAGAGGGACAAGCCACCCGCCCCGCAGTCCCCTGCAGCTGTGGCCAGCCTGGGCAAAGCTGGCCCAAGTCCTGGGTGCCTGCAGCTGGCCAGAGGGAGGGAAGCCCAGGTCCCAGGTGCCTGCAACCGGCCAGAGGAGGGAATCCTGGGCCCTGGGTGCAGGGCAAGGCAGAAGCAGTTAGGGACGATCAAGCCAGCAGGGGAGCAGTTAGGGCCAATCAGGCCTGTAGGGGAGCAGTTAGGGGTGATCAGGCAGGCAGAAGTGGTTAGGGGTGATCAGGCAGGCAGAGGTGGTTAGGGGTGATCAGGCAGGCAGTCAGGCAAGCAGTTAGGAGTCAGTGGTCCCGGATTGCGAAAGGCAGTCGGACATCTCCCAAGGGCTCCCAGATTGGAGAGGGTGCAGGCCAGGCTGAGGTGATCCTCCCTCCATGCACGGATTTCATGCACTGGGCCTCTAGTATTAGATATTTGGGGAATATCTTATCTACACTGGCTTGCCTGGAGCAAGCTTCAGACTGAAGGGCTCTGAGCCACCACCAACACCCTTTCCCCTCCTTCCCTCTACCTCTAGTCTTGACTGGCAGGATACTGAGCTACTGGGGTTGGCTAGAGCCAATTTCCCATCAAGGAGAAAAGTGGAGGCTGAGAAAAGGGGGTTTACTATTCAGCTGAAATTCCAGTCCCAGAGCTACCTAGGCAGAGCTTCTCTTACTGCTTATCTTCCCACCCCCACCCACTACAGCAAGGTTCAACTATTCTTTTAGAAGCAGAGCATCAAGGATTGGCTTGTAGCAGTACACAATGCAGAGACCTGGGGGAGAGGGGGCTGACCCCCCCAAGGCAGCTCCCCTTCCATACTGTTGGGGAACCAACATGCTGTGATTAGGAGCTTCCTGACCCAACCTACATCCAAGACAGATGGACAAACCCCTCTAGAGAGGACAGGTCTCCATCTGGAGGCAGCCCCTGGGGCCCAGCATTGGCAAGGCTCGTGGCAATGCCAAGGCCCATTATCCTGTTGCCAGAGGCCTGCTCATGTTCAAGGGGCTTGTCCCTGCTGCTTCTTCACCAACCGCTCACCCAGGGGTGCTCTGATCCCGTCCGATCCTGTTCCATCATCTCCAGCACCTTTAGAAAGAAAGCCGGGGCGGGCGGGAAGGGGGGCAAACTAGTTTGAATAAAGACTCTCTGCTTTTGCATCCGAAAAAAAAAAAGAAGAAGAAAAAAAAAGAAAGAAAGCAAACCTGGTCCTTTGTTCCTTTTTGTTGTTTTTGTTCCTGAAACTCCACATCCCTTCAGATGCCTGTAGATAGGTACACACACGTACACACACAAACATAGACCTGTACACAGGTGTACTCAGACACACACTGGCCTGTAAACATACTCCCAAACATACTGGCCAAAGACACACAGGTACACACGGATGCATGAACACAGAGATTCAAGTATGTACGAATGCAAAGCTACACAGACATACACATTCACAGATGTACACAGACATATAGGCCTATCCACAATTACCCAGAGATGTATAAAATATACACATCTCAAACAACACATACATGCCCATTGACACACAGATTGGGCACATTTACCAATAAAGATTTCCATATACACAGGTATACATACATACACAGGTATAAAAAATGACTCGTGTGCACACCAAGATACATATACACACATGCACATGTATGGCTACAGAAATACTTGTACATTCTCCTTGAGCCTCATGTAGAACTACAACCCAGGGCTCCCTGCCCTCTAAAAACTGAGTCTCAGGTCCAGCTTCCCTCTTCATCCACTCCAGGGACTTCCTGGACACTAGCATCTCAACTGAGCAAAGGATAGCAACAGTCTTCCCTCTCAATGTCTCCAGGGTCCGAGAAAGTGGGGGCAAGAAGCAGAGGCCTGGGGCTAGAGAACTGGGAAGGAACCCAGACTGCCATCAGATGCCGTGATGTTGGCCCCAAGGCTCTCCCGGTGGGAGGTACTCCCTCCTGAGAATGTGGCACCTCCAGGGAAATAGGGTAGGGATGGGGGAGAGGGAGAAGGATTGGGGTAGGAGCCACCCTCCTGGGAATGGGGAACACATATCAGAAGAAGATGAGGCCTTTGGACTCACCCACACGTGCGCTGCTGGGAGAATGGAAAGGAAGGGCCAGGATCAGGGCAAAGAGACACAGGGCTAGACAAGGCTACTCTCCCCTCCCTCCCATGTGGTTAAGCAGGTGGGATCTAACAACTGTTAAACAGCAAGTCCCAAATGGAGTCACGGTGCTAAGCCACCCAAACCAAGACTTAATCCCTAACCTAGTGCAGTCTCAGCCTCTCCAAGGAATGTCGCCCTTAACCAGTCAATCTGAAATTACCTGGTCAGCATGAGTGAGGGAATTCTTTTTTTTTTTTAAATCCTCATCTGAGGATATTTTTCCATAATTGTTGTTTTTTGTTTTGTTTTTTGTTTTGTTTTTTAGAGAAAGGGAGAGAGTGTGTGTGGAGGGAGGGGGAGAGACAGAGAGAGAGAAACATCAATGTGAGAGCGGTGATGTCTTGGGCTGGGAATCCACACACACTTTCTCCAACAGGAGTGTGGGGTCGGGGGCGGGGATGGAGCCTGCAACTGAAGTACATGCCCTTGCGTAGGGCTGTCGCTCTATCCACTGAGCCAAACCAGCTTGGGCTGGGAATCCTCTTGATAGACCCCTTCCAAAGAAAGGTGACCTCCCCTGAAGCAATGCATTCTTTGCTAGAACCTTCCTTCTGCCTATGAACACCTTCTATTATTACAGATTTTCAGAGCTTCTTTCTATTTGTTGGATGGGATGCTGCCTGATCCATGAATCAATGAATAAAGCCAATTTCATGTTACACACACTCTCTCCAACAGGAGTGTGGGGTCGGGGGCAGGATGGAGCCTGCAACTAAAGTACATGCCCCTTGGCGTAGGGCTGACGCTCTATCCACTGAGCCAAACCAGCTTGGGCTGGGAATCCTCTTGATAGACCCCTTCCAAAGAAAGGTGACCTCCCCTGAAGCAATGCATTCTTTGCTAGAACCTTCCTTCTGCCTATGAACACCTTCTATTATTACAGATTTTCAGAGCTTCTTTCTATTTGTTGGATGGGATGCTGCCTGATCCATGAATCAATGAATAAAGCCAATTTCATGTTTAAATGTACTCAGTCCTCCACTTCTTGAATCAGTGATATCACCCTCATTTGGAAAGCCGCCCCACTCCCACCCCACCCGCACCCTATACTGAATCCAAACAATGCAGGAGGGCCAGTTTCCCACCAGCCCCCTGGGGGGGGGGGGTTGCCACCCTCCCCCCGGCG
>NW_006285611.1:705937-709995 GCF_000327345.1 Myotis davidii
GCTCTGACAGCCTGGGCTGCGAAAGGTCTTGGGAGAGCCACCCAGCCCTTGATCTGCCCCTAGGTGGCGATGCAGCCAAACCCCTCAGCGCCCCCCTCCCATTCCACCAATACCCGCGGGCCCCTGCCCATCTTTTACTTTCCTCAAAGCCTCACCCTGCAGGAGTGAGGGCTTCCAGGATTTCCAGCCCCGGGGAGCTCTCCAATGAGCAGTGAAGAAACAAGAGTCAGGAAATGCAGTGGGAAACATGGCTTTATGACCAGGAGAGGCTGGGAGTCCAGCCCAGTGTCCAGGGTGGGCCAGGGGCCGCCAGGAGGGGTGTAGGGAGGGGGCTCCAGGCAGGATCTCTTCCCGGCTTCTGGCTTAGTAGGAGCAGATGAAGGGCAGACGTCTTCCACAACGTTTTCGTCGCCAGTGACCCCCTAGCAATAGAAAACACGGTGATGTCAGCTGCCAGCAGAGTGTGGCCCATGCCCTCCTTGCCCTCCAATTGTCATGATATGTTTGCCACACACACACACCCCACTAGCCTGTGTTTGTTGAGTTTTCACCCCAGGAAGACCGGGTGCTGAGTGCTTTCTGGGGGCTGCTGGCTAATCCTCACAATGACTCCCAGAGGGAGGTGCTGTCCTCATCCCCATTGCACAGATGAGGAACCTGAGCCTCAGCGGGGAAATACTGGCCTGAATGCCAGTGGGCAGGTGGCAGAGCTGGGATGGGAATGGCGGCAGCCTTTCTCCAGCGTGTATGGCCTTAGCCACAGTCCTGAGTCCCTCACGTCTGGCATTCAGCCATTCCTAATTCGCACATCTCTCCCTCATCCCTCATCCACACATTTCATTCACCTTGGCTATTCTTTTTTAAAAATATATATTTCTTTATTGATTTCAGAGAGGAAGGGAGAGGAGCAAGAGATGGAAACATCAATAATGAGAGAGAACCACTCATCGGCTGCCTCCTGTACGCCCCCTACTGGGGATCGAGTCCGCAACCTAGGCATGTGCCCTTGGCTGGAATCGAACTTGGGACCCCTGAGACCGCAGGCTGATGCTCTATCCAAGTCGGCTAGGGCATCCTTGGCTATTCTCAATTGTCACATCAGTAGCAGATGAAGGAAAAGAGGCACCAGGGCCCCAGCCAAGCTTGGACTGTGAGGATGGAAAGCCCCATCCAGCTCTCACACAGGGCACCCCTTAACTCTACTTCACAGCCCTCCTCACAGACAGGACGTTGGTTCTCCAGTTGTGGGGAGGCTGTGAGTTTGAGGAGGTGTTGCTCAGGCAGCTCAAAGGGACAGTGTGTTAGACTCCACTTACCATCCCTTCCCTTTGCCCTGGAGCCCAGCCTCCTCACCTCTGGTGCACAGGGCCACACAGCGGCCACGCCCACATCCATTAGCCCAGTATGTAAAATTCACAGCACTCCCATCAATCCAGTGTAACCTTCTGCACTAGAATAAGAGAGGGGATAGGCTGGGTCAGAGGCTGAGGTCCAGGAAACAGGCTGATCCAGAGGTTGCAAAAAATGCCCGCTGACTGTCCCTTTCTGGGCACTGCCCACCCAGCTAGGAGCCAGATATCCTGGACACCCACCCCTCAGGGTTTGCAGGCAATGACAATGGACAAGCAGTCGTCCCGCCCTGCCTCACACAGCCAGGCTTCTCAAACTTCCTGTGAAAACAATCTCCTGCAGACCTTTGTAAAGTGGAGATGCTGATTCAAGAGTCTCAGATGAGGCCCAAGACTGTGCATCTCCAACAAGCTATCGGGCGATGCTACTACTGCTTGGTCCATGGACCACACTTGAGTAGCAAATATAATAGCACTTATTCACCCACTATCCCAGAACCACTCTGAGAGAAGGACCCCGTTTTAGACATGAGGAAGCCATTCAGGTTGTCAATGAGAGAGCTGGGGATGGAAAGGATCTCCTCACTCCAGTGGTGAGCTGGTAACTGTTTTTCAACCAGCTCTGGGGGAAGGTGAAAAGGCAGAAGGAGGGAGGAACCCTGATTTGTAACGATCGCCAATTTCCTTGAGGTAAATACACCTGCCATGGCATAAAGTCACTGAACATGGAACAGGAAGAGATGTGCACAATCACCAGTTCTCTTTAGCCACACCAGCCAACTCCGCCACGACCTCCCACAAGAAGGTCACTTGGCTGCTGGAATGAGGCCTGATGCCAGAGAGAACTTCCTGCACCTGGGAGCTGGCCCCTCACTTACCCGGCCCCTGAGTTTGCCTCCAATCCAGACCTGTTGCTGGTTAACATTACTGGCCAAGCACTGGAGTTGATAGTTGACACTGAGGTTGTGAATAGAGACGAGGTTGCCTCTGTAGCACCTCCGGCAGACTCTCTGCAGAGAGAAGAGGTGGGGTAAATAATTCACTGGGATTTTTCCCCCTCAAGTTCCTGAGACTTCAGGAGAGAACTATCCATCCCTTGTCAGTTCATAAATCAGAGATCTACTTGCTCCTCCAATTCCATCTCTTGCTCCTTCATCTATCACTGAGAACTTCTTGCAGGAAATAATAATAATCGTGAGAATAATCTTAGCCACCATTTACTGGGAGTTTATAATGACTCAAGGACTGATCCAAATGCTTTCCATGTATTTCCTCATTTAAACCTCACCACAACATAAGAGGCTGGTACTATATATCTCCATTGTAAAAGTGAAAACCCCACTTGGTCCTAAATGCAAACTCTTGGACCCCACCCCAGACTTGCTAACCCTGAAATCTATGCTTCAACAAGACCTCTAGGAGAGTCTGCTGCTCACTAGAGTTTGAGAACCACTAGTGTAAATAAATAAGGAACAGGAGGTGGAATCCACTATCTTCTCCTGCCCCTGGTCCTCCATCAGTAGCCTCCCAGCCACCACTTACCCGAGCGCCTCTAAATCTTCTGCAGGTCCGCACCAACACGTAGCGGCAGGTCTTGCACCCAGGACTGCCGAGTATTTTCACTGTGTCCTCTTCCCTGGGGCACTGCAAGTTCTCATCTAGGTCATCTTGGTCCGACTCCATGGCCTCTTCATCCGACTCCATGGCCTCTTCATCCTCAAAGGCATCTTGGCAGCTGGAAGCCTCCACCTGCTCTCCTTCAGACTGAATCGCCTCCTCAGTCAGGACTGACCCTCCTTCCTGCCCCTCAGAGCCTTCCAGATCCTGGCTCAGGTCTGCCTGTGACTCTTGGCTGCCAGGATAGGGGGCATCATTCCCTGGAAGAACAGGTAACCTGCCATCATGTCAGGGATCCCCCTTCTTCTGGAACCACGGACAGCTCCGACCGCCCCACTTAAGCCTTCCGAGTGCCTCCTTCTGGAGCCTAGGCCTAAGGATCTCCTCCCTGTGGGGTGAGCACCTGGTGCTGGCTGATAGGTGTGTACTTCGGGGTAGGAAGAAGCACCTCTGAGAAGATGGGTGGGTTTTTGCTTGAGCAGGAGCCCTGACAGAGTGTTCAGGTCACATTTCTGAGTCCATGAAAGATCTTACCTGAGGGGAGCTGGGCCCACTGAAGAAGGAAAAGTTGTGGCCCTGGCCCAGAGAGAGCCAAGAAGTTGCCAGAAAGAGGAGAAGGGGTCAAGCTGGATGAGAAGGGAAGAGAGGACTTACCCTGATGAAGAGCAGCAACTGTCCCCAGCAGGAGGAGCAGGAGGAGCAGGGGGAGTTTCATATTCACTCCTTGTGGCAGGGACACAGCTTCACTTCCCGCCGTGGATCTGCTCAGTGTGTCTACACAGCCCCTGTCACACAACAGAGATGCAATGTTTGTTTAAGTAGATGATTAAAGGGCAAACTGGAGGGCTTCCTCCTTCCCCAGTGAACAGATGCTGACCTGGAGAAGCATAAAATGTCCCTTTTACCCATGGGCTTTATCACTGGCCCCTGAGATGACACTTAGCCCAGACCCTGTCCCTGCAGGAAGAGGACGGCTCAAGGTCAGGACCCGTTCCACTACACTGAGGATGGAGTGGAAGGACAATGGCCATCAGGGTCCTGAGGATAGGCCTCCTAGGCTCCCTGGGCAGCTGCGGGAGGACCCACCTCAGA
>NW_006285611.1:711746-713490 GCF_000327345.1 Myotis davidii
ATAATTCTCCTCCCTCTGGGGCCCAGGCCAAGGCCATCTTATCACTCCCTGGTTGGAATGCTCAGCTGCTCTCAAGAGCCAGCCTCACGATGAACTGTACACACATATCCCTTGAACTGCCTTTTGTTACAGATGTGGAAACGGCACAGCAGAGAGTTTGAGCAAGTTGCCCAAGATCACACGGCAAGTCAGAGACAGGCCTAAGAGCAGGTCTTCCAGCTCCTTGTCCCCCCATGGCGGCCTGCCCTCTGCCTCCTCTCACTCACCTCCCTTCTCTACAGCCTGCCCCCACACCAACCCTGTCTTCTTGGCACTCACACCCCAAGCAAATATATTCCAATGGCTTCAGTGACCACAGTAATGTCTGATTTAAAACTAGAAATAACATTTTTGAAGGCCCACCACAGAATAAACACTTTGCTACACGAAGGCTCTGACATCCACTTAATGTTTACAATAATCCTACAAAATAGGTATTTCCATCTCTCACCTACACACCTACTACAGAAGCTCAGAGAGGTTCGATGACCTGCCCAAGTTCATACAACTAGGAAGGAGTGGCACGTCTGACCCCTAGGTCCTTGCTTCTTTGATACCCCAGACAGTCTGCATTACTCCCAGACAGTCCACTCAATGCTGCCAATGTTTTCAGCAGCCGTGAAACTCTGAGTGTCTGGCTTATGTTTGCATTTATGTTGAAGGAGTTTCAAACTCTGCCTCTTGTCTTAAGGGTCAGTCCAGTCCCACATCAGGCAGAGAGTGGGTCTCAGTGCAGTGTGATGCAAATGAATGGCAAGTCCCAGAGTCTCAGTTTTCTCACCTGGGAGCTGAGGCAATGACAGAACCTGCCTCTAATGAGATCAGCTCCAATAACACTCTAAGACAGGGCTTGGACCTGGGGCTGTCCAGAAGCCAGGACTGGATCTGAGACCTGTGTCCACAGATAAGCTCTGTCTGGATTGCGCTCCCGCTCTGTGCTGACGCATTGGTCAGACCACAGGGGTTCCACTGTAAAGACAGAGCTTAGCTTCACAGAGCTTAGCTAGTGGCTTGTAGGGATGGGAAAGCCCATATTTTGGAATGGAAGGCGAATCCTCTTATTTCATTACTTTTACTTTTTTTATTTTTAATCCTCACCTGAGTATAATTTTCCAATGAGTTTTAGAGAGTGAAACAGAGAGGGAAAGAAAGAAATATTGATGTGAGAGAAACACATCGATTGGTTGCCTCCTGCACGTGTACTGGGCCCTGGGGCTCAGCAGGAGCCTGCAACCTATGTACTTGCCCTTGACCAGAATGGAACCCAGGACATTTCAGTCCTCAGGCCAGCCCACTATCAATGACCAAACCAGCTTGAGCTGGTAATCCTCTTGATAACCCCTTCCAAAGAAAGGTGACCTCCCCTTGAAGCAACTCATTCTTTCCTAGAACCTTTCTTCTGCTCCCTTCTGCCTATAAACACCTTCCATTATTACAGCTTTCAGAGCTTCTTTCTGTTGGCGGGATGGAATGCTGCCTGATTCATGAATCAATGAATAAAGCCAATTTCATCTTTAAATGTACTCAGTTTAATTTTTAACAGTCCTCCAGTTCTTGAATCAGCGATATCACCCTCATTTGGAAAGCCACCCTACTCTCACCCCACCCCACACCCTATACTGAATCCAAACAGAGCAGGAGGGCCAGTTCCCTACCCCCCAGTCCCCACACAATGAGAACTTCCCCCAGAGGGGGGGTGTGTGGA
>NW_006285611.1:715471-716005 GCF_000327345.1 Myotis davidii
AAATACATATATTTTTAAAAATAAAAATAAATAAAACGGAGTTGCTGATTCAAGATCTCTGATGAGGCCCAAGACAGTGCATTACTAACAAGCTATCAGGCGATGCAGTACTGCTCGGTCCATGGACCACACTTGAGTAGCAAATATAATAGCACTTATTCACCCACTATCCCAGAACCACTCTGAGAGAAGGAGGAACCCATTTTAGGCCTGAGGTAGCCATTCAGCTTGTAAGTGACCAAGCTGGGGAAGGAACAGATCTCTGACTCCAGTGGTGAGCTGGTAACTGTTTACCAACCAACTCTGGGGGAAGGTGAGAAAGCAGAGTGAGGGAGGAACCCTGATTTGTAACAACAGCCATTTTCCATGGTCGAAATACACCTGAAATGCCAGATTTCATGCCACAAACATGAATCACTGAACATGGATTAGGGAAGAGATGTGCATAATCACCAGTTCTCTTTAGCCAGCACCAGCCAGTTCCTCCACTGCCTCTGACAGGAAGGTCACTCAGCTGCTGGAATGAGTCCTGAT
>NW_006285612.1:0-402 GCF_000327345.1 Myotis davidii
ATATGCCTCCCAGCACCAGGATCAGTGAAGCAGTGAGGCCTCCCGGCACCGGGATCAGTGAAGCAGCGAGGCCTTGCGGCACCGGGATCAGCGTGACGGGAGCAGCACCCAAACCCTGATCGCCCTGCAGCTGTGTGTGTGACAGGGGGCGGGGCCACACCCTCCCTATCCACCCTGCTCTGTTCGTGACAGGGGAAGGCACCCCAAACCCCTGATCAGCCCTGCTCTGTGCCTGATAGGGGGGAGTTCCCCAAGCCCCTGATTGCCCTGCGGCTCTGTGTGTGACAGGGTACAGGGCCCCAACCCCCTGATCGGCCCTCCTCTGTGTGTGACAGGGTGTGGCGCCCCAACCCTCCCCCCAACCCCTAGGGGCCCTGCTCTGTTTGTGACGGGGTAGAGCCA
>NW_006285613.1:0-819 GCF_000327345.1 Myotis davidii
CCAGTTGTAGCCAGTAGATAGAGATAATGCAAAGATCCAAGTCCTTCCTATGTACTTGAGTGAGGCTCTGCAATTTCTCAAGCTATCTGTAGTAAAGGGCTGGGTTTTTATTTTCAGGCTACTGTATAGTGCCTATAATATGAAAAATAAAAGTGAATTCCTAGACAAATGAATTATAAAATGACATAAAATACAAGCCCTATTTTTTAAAAATTAGATTCAACAGAAACAAAATCACTCCACCAAATTGAAGTTTCTAAATGCTTCCTATCAGTATCTGTACTTCTCTCCTAAGGGCCATGATGCAGGCACTGGTCTGAGGACACACCAGCGCTGACAAAGCTGGCTTGAGAGTGCATCCCATTCAGTCAGTAGAACTTGGTTCAAACGTGGCTGTTAACGCTCGCTGGGTAGCCATGGAAAGGTCACTTAAGCTTTCTAAGGCCTACTTACTCGTGTGGACCAGGTAGATAATATCCATGCTTAGGCTTTTTATGAGACCTCAGAGATCATGTACTAACCTCTCAGGAAGCACTCAAATGTTAACAGAAATTGAATATGATTGGTACAGTGAACACTAAACACAGGGTTTTTTTTCCTGATTCTTGCTTCTTCATCTTACTGTTTTTTTCCATGAATAGAGACAATGTGTTCAGCTGATCATCAGACATTTAAAAGACCCTGTCACCTTGTTTGATGGCCCCAATTGGAAGTACAGCTACTTGGAGACCCCTGCCAAAAACCTGTCCTCTGGATGGGAAGTTTATCCTCTTCCTCCAAGCTGGCAGCTTCAGTGGGCCGGGGGGGGGGGGGGGGGGG
>NW_006285613.1:847-2568 GCF_000327345.1 Myotis davidii
CAGTGAAGGAGTCAGGGCACCTATCACCCAGACATGTCTGCAGTCAGTAACGCCCATTAGTTTCATTAGGCAAGATCCAGTTCGTTCTTCGATTAATCTTTATAGCTACTATTTATTTTGACCTTACTATGCCAAACATACATGGCTTCAATCTTTACCACAGTCCTCACAGATGAATCATTTTAGAGCTAAGGAAACTAAGGTTCGAAGGTATTAAGTTGCTTATATCACACAAGGCCAGTTACTAGCTAGTTCTAAAATACTAGCCAAACACTTGTGCTCTTTTTCATCTGGAACCACAGCCACTCTACATATGGCGTCCAGATTAGTCTTTAGCTTTAAGTGGACGGAACAAAATCAAACTAATAGAGCAGTTCCAAAAGCTGCAAGAGCGGTAAAGTCCGTCTAAACTACCAAAGAGTACTTAAGTGTAAAAGGGTAACTACCATACCAGAAGACAATAGCTCCTACCATGAAAATGTCACTGGGGCTAATTTTAAAATCTTGGTACACTATATTCATGATTTTAAAATGTTGGGTCTAAAGAGCCTATATAGCTGATATAAACTATAATTCTCCATGTTAATAAAGGGTTGGGAGATTGAAATCAAGATCACATAATGTGCTCACTTTGGCCAACACTATTAGAGTTTCAGCTTCTTTCCAAAAAAATTCCTGAGATATTATTATGCAGCAATTCTGCCCCTGTGCATTTTACCTTTTTGCCCCAAGGAAGAAAGGCCTAAAAAATACACAAATGTAGAACTCCATGAAAGACTGATATGCTGGTGGTAGAAGGATACAAATCAGTAGAATGAAGATTTTATAAACCAGAGATTGTATTGTTTCTGTTAGGTAAAGGGATTTCTTCATATGTTATTTTAATAAAAGGAAATTTCATAGGTAAAAACCAATATTCAAAATTATAAAACAAATAGAACTGTCTGTGTATAATCACTGCATCAAAAATTTTCACAAGACTCAAGAGAAATTCTTTAGTTGACAAATGTGGTTTGAAGGGGTAATAAAACCTTTTTATGGCTAAAGCAAGAGTCTCATTTCCAGTTGGCCCAAAAACAGATGTTTCATTTCCCAAAAAAGTAGGTTCTCCACTGTAAAGAAATATTCTTGTGTAGTTGGTTTCTATCTTCTTGAACTCTGCTCCAAGTTCAGCCAACTTCTTATATGTCCTTAACACAAATTTGGAACAGTCGTAGGATTCAAACCATGTCTCCGCCCCTTTTTCTGGGCTGGCTTGGACAGTCCATGTCTCATAATAAATCCCTGTTTCATTGTCCTGTTTTACCCACTGTGCCATTTTGTTAAACATGTTTCCTAGTGAAAAAAAAAATCACTTATGTGAATATTAAAATTAATCATGTTAGTTTTAAGTCAAATGTTCTAGCCAGATTAAGGCTATAGATGTACATACATAAACAATAGTTTTTAAATTTCCAAACCTGCATCTCACAATAGGAATCAAGCTCAGCCAGTTTTTATTCCATGTTCAAGGCACTAGATATTTCTTAATTGTAAACATTAGATATAATAATAGGCTGTATAAAGATGAGTTTTACATATACTAATTTTATAGTTATTTAAGCTATAATCAAAAGCAAAACTATACACATACAGAAGCTGTATTTCTTTACCCCTCTCAACAAACCTTGTATTCAGAGGCAAAAGAGAAAAAGAAAGCAGGGGAGATTGTGTCTGAGGAA
>NW_006285613.1:2601-15080 GCF_000327345.1 Myotis davidii
AGAGTTCAAGAAGAACTGAGGAGGGTGAAATGCGGAGCTCAGTCACAAGGCATGGCATTCGTGCAGTCTGCGTGGCTCCTAGGGAATAGCTAGAGAAGGCTGCCTTCCATGTGATAAGAGGACGCGCTGTACCCCACCTGCCTACAACATTTGGTATTTGCCTTTCTTCCTGTACTTGCAGCTGTTGAGATTCTACTTACAACCTTCCTACCCACCACACATTCTTCCAATAAATCAACTAAAACTGGAAATGTTTTTGGCCAAGTTCATGGACTATATGGACTCCTGGATGGCTAACAGTCCCTCCTACCACCTTGTACCAGAGCCAGGAGCCTCTAAATCAGCGGTTCTCAACCTGTGGGTCACGACTCCTTTGGGGGTCGAACGACCCTTTCACAGGAGTCGCCTAAGACTATCGGAAAACACATATATAATTACATATTGTTTTTGTGATTAATCACTATGCTTTAATTATGTTCAATTTGTAACAATGAAAATACACCCTGCATATCAGATATTTACATTATGATTCATAACAGTGGCAAAATTACAGTTATGAAGTAGCAACGAAAATAATTTCATGGTTGGGGGTCACCACAACATGAGGAACCGTATTAAAGGGTCGCGGCATTAGGAAGGTTGAGAACCACTGCTCTAAATGGTAACAAAGCACTGTACTCTGCATGTTTACATCTGGGCATTTGTAAAGCCTAAAAGAGCCCAGCCCCAACATTTCACTTTGTCACTATGGATGATTCTTAGGTTACTCCAACTGGAATCTGTAAAATCAGTACTTTATCCTATAAAATAGGGTGGCTGTTTTATCAATTTTATAGAATTAAACCTGTTTTCTTAAAACTGGGGAGACTGTTCTTAGTGTTCTTCAACTTGGAAAAGCCAGTGCTGTGATTAAGAGATAAGAATGCTTTGAAACACTGTTTTGTAACATGAGAAAAGGCCAATGGATAGGATTAATTGCAGAGCAGATGGATAACTTAAAAGATTTAAGTACTGGCATATTACAAAATATTTTCCAGGAAACAGTGACCTCTTGTTCATATGACCACATATTTATGTCAGAAGGAAGAATTTTCAGATAATGAGGTGGGAGGAAATGAAAAAGGAAAGATGTGTACTGGCCTAGAATGAAAGAAAGAGTAGCTGTTTATTATACCGAACACTGTTAAAAATGAAATGAACTATTATATTTTTGGAATGGTTTGTAGCAATTAGAAAGTAGAAAACAGCATGGTATATAGTTGAAAGAAAGATTAGAAAACAGCACAGAATATAGTTAAAATATCCCCAGATGACATGTAAGAGACACTAATTCTATTCCTGGTTCTACATTAACCTGTGTGACCTTAAAAGACAGGGAGGTCATGCCACCTTGCTGAACTTTAATTCCTTATTTGTAAAAAGAGTATGTTATCTTCCCAATTGAACACAATCCAAAATGCTCTGTAAAGAGCTGTATAAGTGGAAAGCACGGTAATTTCCTCAAGTCCTGTGGTTCATTGAATAGTTCTTGTAACAAACGGTGGTTTTATTATTTCCACTTTTGTGGAGAACAACAATTTACAATGTAGAGTCCTATAAATTATATGGGCAAGCTCCCTACCTCTAAAAGCCTCATCCTCATTCTACACACGAAGCAATGAGCCAGTAAGATAAAATGTGACCAGTTTCTGATACAAGTTCTGCTGAACTCCTTTCTTTATCACTAACTAAATGCAACACGCACGCAGCAAAATTTCAACTGTTTTAGCAACTTTAAATACTGGTACATGCAAGAGAACAGAAAATCTCAGAGATAAAATATTTATAAATTGCTCAAGAGGCCTCAAATGTGTGAGATCATATGTTTTAGGAGGCAATGTACAAAGTAGTTAAGAAAAGAGTTAATAAGGCTTGACTGCCAAGTTTGCAGGCCCACTTCCTTAGTTGTGGGACCTTTATCTCATTGTGCCTCAGTTTCCCTGTCTGTAAAAATGGGAAAACTAATAGCAACTATCTCAGGGGGCTTCTGTGATTATAAATGCTGTGATATATGTAAAGTACTCAGAACACAAGTGGTGGCTATTATTATTTTAATGTATCATCACTAAAAGCCTCTTCCCAGATACAGTTAACAGGTCCTTTAATGAATTATTTTTTTTCAGGCATTTTATGTATTTCCTTCTATTATTTAAGAAGTCCAGTTAAATTGTGTAAAGTGTTTTATCATGTCATTTATTTTTGCCATGGGAATAAAGGAGATAAGCTACTCATCACTTACAGTTGAAGTTTTGCATGAGTAATAGTTTGGGTCAAAGGTTAGTGGTTCCAGAAGTACATTTTATAAACTGACCCCTATAAAGTAAGACATTACTGAAATGCCTCAATGAAAAAAATTTATATCATTTAGATATTGATGCAATCATCAAATAATGCCGTATTTTTTTTTAACTTACCTGATATGGTTGCTACTTGAACTAACGTCCCATTCTCCTTCCAGTGACCATCATCAATTCCTTCAAAAAAGCAGGCAGCTCCTTGATTACACCAGAATGGAGCATTCATTTCAGGTCGGAGATGGGGAAATGTGCAGTTTCCAAGTTGGAAAAGTTCATACCATTCCATTGTGTAGTTCTTGCCAGTTAAAGTACTCTTGAATCCAATGGCATCGTGCATAATTTTCTGTGTAAAGACCATACAGGCATAAAAGTATTTGTGAAGCAACCACTGGTCCAGGAACCAGAGGGAGCAAATGTGACAGATATACCACAAACGCAGGTCAAGCAGAACAACTGTTCAGCTGTTCCTCCTTCCATGATGCCACTCAGTCCACTTTATAGCTCCTCAAATTTCAGACCCTCATCCACTCTGATTGCCACTGCAGCTCACCTCAGTGATCGGGAAAACATATGCTATGTGGACATGTTCCTAATTTCCTTACATCTTAGAATGACTGTGAGAGGCCCCCATGCCACAGTCTCAGGAAGGAACTCTATGTACCTCACAGGGGGTGAGACACTCAAATGGTGGACTAGCCCAGGAAGAGTACATTCAACAGGACCCGAAAATGAAGAAGTGTTTCCTGACTGCTTTGCCCGTTCCTCTGGGCCTCCTCCCTTCCTACTTTTCCAGGAGCTGAGTACAGGAATGGAGTTTGGATTCAGAATATTAAAAGGAATGAGAGCAGCTGCATTTATTATTGTCAGGATCACAAAACCTGATAATGTTGGGGTTTTTTTGATTATTCATTTTTTAAACAATATTTTATTGATTTCAGAGAGGAAGGGAGAGGGAAAGATAGAAACATCATTGATGAGAGAATTTGATTGGCTGCCTCCTGCACACCCCCTAGTGGGGATCAAGCCCGCAACCCGGGCATGTGCCCTGACCAGGAATCAAACCCTGACCTCCTTCCTGGTTCATAGGTCGATGCCCAACCACTGAGCCATGCTGGCCGGGCTTGACTACTCATTCTAAATACACGCAGAGCAAAACCAATAAACATAATCTAAACTATTTCCTCAAATCCACTTAATAATGACATAATTTAATTAACTAAACTTGTAAGATCAAGATACATCCTTACCAAGTGTCCCAGGAGGTCTCCATATTTAAATTCCCATACTGGGGCTTGTAACCGAAAGACTTCAATGACATCATCACCCTTCATAACTGGGGTAGGGGAGCCAGTTGGACAGAAAGTGTATTTAGCTTGACAGTAAGGATCTGGTGCCGGACGGAAGGAAAAGCGTCTAATAAAGAAAAAGAAACCATCAACTTAGGATGCTGCTTCTTGCACATTTTAAAACCCAAATTTTAACTTCACTGTCAATAACATTTTTAGAGAAAACATTTAAAGCTAAGCCCATAGCATATAAATATACATTTTATTTATCCTGTGAACAAACTCCAATGATTTCTTTTACAGCAAAAGATACATTAAAAACATGTGGATAATAGCTGCTTCCCTGTTTCTTGCTCCCACTGGGAGAATTTTGAAGATGGGGACCATACCTTAAAGTGTTATAGCTCTAGATCTTATTTAGTAGACAAATGTTTACTGAATAAAGGAATAATTTTCAAATGATACTTAATTTCCCAAACAATCTATATGCTAAGTGCTAAGGTTATTCAAGGATAATTATGATTAAATAGAATATTTTTACTATTTTCTTAAAAATTCACTAATATTCCTTAAACCAGTATTTATTGAGGACTTCCTAGTATGTGTAGGACACTATACTAGGAAGGAGGGAAATAAAAATTATAATGTTATTTCCTTCCTCGAGGCGCTTTGGGTCTGGGCTGGGAAGACATTAAACAATGAAGCGCAGTGTAGTAGGTGTTAGACCAAAGAAATACACAAAGTCCTATGGACACAGAAGAGGAAGAAATCATTTCCACCTGTATGGGATAGGTGGGTGTGAGGAGGTCAAAGAGAGCGATGAAGATCTGGCCTAGGTTTTTAAGCTACTTTCGAAGATTAGGACAGAAAGGGAGAGAAAACACTAAGTATATAAGCACAACACACTGGAAGAGTCTCTGGTAGGTAATTTAGGCTTCCAGGCAAGAGTGGTGAGAGGAGAGGGAGGCAGTCGAACCCCCTGAGTCCTACCACCGGGAGGGCAGAGTCTAGGAGTCAGCATAAAGGATTTTAAGTAGCAGAACTGATATGACTGATTTTGTGGTAAGATAAACCTTATTTTATAAATTAGAAGAAGGGAGAGAGGCCAAATTAAGGCTGAGAGGTCAGTTTTAGGAGGTTACTTCATGCAGCAAGGAAAGAAAGTGGCCTGAGAAGGCCATGGCAATAGGACTACAACTGAATTCAGCTCAATGTTTACTGGTCACCTCCCATATTAGACACGGGGAGAAAAGATGGAAGGGAAAGAAGCTACCTATATCTGTGCTCTAAGAATCCTAGATCTCTGAGGTTCCAGCTAGAGCTACTATTTTACAATCCTAGCACATCAACAAAAATTCTTATTTTAATTGAAATCTAGATGTTAGCCAATAATAGTAACAACCCTCAGGAACATTGCCCAGATTCAGGTATACTCACCTGTTTGATAGGTGCTTACCTGGTTTAAACAAACGTTTAATTATGTATGTCTCACCTGCCCACTGCAAAACCTATTTTACGTCTAAGGTAATTTCTAAAGCATAATTTAAGTCCACACTTAATAAATTTCCTTATATACAGGTGAGGTTATTAGATAGCAACATATACTTCATATTTGAAACTGTTTAACATAAGAAGTCATACTCAATACCCTGCCCTTAAATCAAGTAGTTTTGCATTTACACTTTCCTCCTTGTTTTATTGAATATTTAATTTTTACTTCCTATGAACATTTTATTAACATTTCCCAGAACACCAGCATCAACCCCAAACTTCTCTTTTCATGTACAGCAAGCAAAACAAGAACTGGTGAAAACCACTCCGTGAGCGAAATCCACTAATATCCAGGTTTGACAACAGCTGGCATTTACTAGATTTAATCCTCCCAACAAAACTAAGGTAGTGCTACTACTATCCCCCCTTTCTGACGGAGGACACGTGGGCACAGAGGTACTGAACAACTTTGCCAAGATCACACAGCTAGTCATGATGGTGCCGGATCTGATCAGCGGCAGGTGGAATCCGAAACTCACTCCCAACTCACTATTTTGTCATCTAAAATTGTTGTGTTTTCTTTCTATATATAGTATGATTTTACTTTTTTTTTTATTGATTTCAGAGAGGAAGGGAGAGGAAGAGAGAGATGGAAACATCAATGATGAGAATCACTGACTGGCTGCCTCCTGCACCCCCACACTGGGGATGAGACCCGCCTGCGCCCTGACCTGAATGGAACCCTGATGGCCATGCTCACCGGCTGGGTTGAGCCTCACCGGCCTGGCTAGTTTTAATGCGTTTTCAAAGCTGCTGGCGTTTCGCGAGCCCCAAGTGACAGCATGTTTTCTTTCTCTTTGTTTAGCCACCTGACAGTATCAGGCCAAGTAAATACTCTTCTAGGTCAAAGGCTGGATTCCGCCTCACGGTTCTGCAGCCCCCGCGCTTGACTTGCGACCAGCGTCCTACCTCCGGGCTTAAGCCGGCGTGCGAAGGAAGTGTCACCCGCCCGCCTGGGCCTTCCCGGGACATCGGACTTTCGGTGCTAAAAACGGGAAGTCCCGGCGAACCGAGCCCAGGGGATGCTGCTGTAAAGTCTGCCAAAGGTTATGCACTCACGGTAGCTAATGATGGCGTAACATAATAAACGTGAAGTTAAAAGTCCCCACTGTTCCAAGAGTCTAAAAGTGACGCGATAAAATAGCTTTACTTCCCTTCTCTTCCAGAATTCAGGTCAGCCCTGGGTCTGTTCCCTCCTCACTGACACAAGTGTCCCTAAGAGAGAGGCCCCAGGGCGGCACGCAACAGGCAGGTGCCACTCCCGCGCTCCCAACTTCCTTCCACACCGCGCCGGGGTTTGCCCACGGCCCCCCCGCCCTCTGCCCTGGCCCTGGCCGGAGACTCGTCGCCCGGCGCAGGAAGCCTTCCTGAGTTTGGGGGCGGGTCTCCCGCGGCCCAGTTCCCTTCCTCCCGGGTGTCCTGAAGCTCCATCAGGTCTTGGCCTCTATTCTTTCTAAACCCACCGGGTGCTGGGTGCCGGGTGGGATGGGGGGCAGGGTTGGGGGAAGGGACTGGATGTGTTGGGTCTTCCGACCTAACTTCTCCGGTTAAAGATCACCTTTCCTTTGGAGCTTCTTCTGACACCACCCCACTTTGGGCTCCTTTCTGCCCTGTCCCACAGGCCCAGACTAGGTGACGACGAACATTTGAGTGAAGGAGAGAGTCTTTGGGATGTTAGATGCAATGGGAAGGCCATCTTGGCGGGATGGCTTGTCCTCACCTGACCTCATCGGTGTTACTCAAGTATGGTAGCAATCATCTCAGGTAGAAACTATAGTTTAACTCTAACCCTGCTGTTTGGCTTCTGTACTTATTTGCTTTGTTTAACAATAGAAAAGTTACTTTGACTTTCTGAATTGTATAAATCATCGCATTCGGTTGAATGCCTTATTGATTGTAACGTGACTATCCCATTGATTGTGATCTTACTGGTTTTAGAAAGCACATTCCTCTGTACCTGGGAACCAGGACAGCACAATTATCCAAGACCTGAGGGTTCCAGATAATGTTTCCCTGTCAACTCAGTGGTCCGAAGACCCAAGGGCTATAGATAGTGTGTTTCTGTCAACTCAGTGGTCCGAAGACCCAAGGGCTATAGATAGTGTGTTTCTGTCAACTCAGTGGTCCGAAGACCCAAGGGCTATAGATAGTGTGTTTCTGTCAACTCAGTGGTCCAAAGACCCAAAACTATAGTTAATCTTTGTAGATGACTAATCGGCTTAATTCTGGTTCTGTAAACTGCTTTTTTTCCAACCAGGTTCCTCATTCCAAACCCTGGGATGTAATCAATTCCTTTGTGATTTTTGCTTATATAAATTTGGTGTTTCAGCCATCTTATGACTGCGAGACTTGGGAGAGAGAAATGCCCCCTCGTAGTCCTGGATTTGCAATTAATGTGACTCTTAAATTCGACTTCTTGAGGTGTCCTTCTGTGATTCGCGGGGTACATTATAACATTACAATGGCCATCACTAACAAATACAGCAGGGGCTGCTGCTCCAGGTGTGGGAGACAGACAGACATGAGCAGAGCAAGGAGGATGGGGCCAGGTACAGAAGGTCACCAGGGTGGGGCATGGATACCTGGTAAAGGGAGCATTCTAAGAACAAGGGTCTCGTGACTTTTCCTCCCCTGGCATGTCGTTAGTCACGCTGATTTGCCCCTTTAGAGAGGAACAAGCGGGGCCGCCGAGAACAGCCTTTAAGCACGAAGCCCCAGGGACAGTGAGGTTCTGACCCTCATCCAATACATTTAGGCCTCAGTTGTGTTTCAGCTCCGGGCTCAGAAAAGCAGCAAAACCAGACAAGTAACTTCACAGCTGGCCGCAGGGCCAGCTGCATTGACTAAGACCTGGTGCCGACCAATCAGGGCACACCTGGCAAGCTGATGAATATTCTGTTGGGTCATCCCCTGGGATCTCTCCTAAAATCCCCCTTAAAAGCCCTTTGGACAGCGGACCCAGCATGGTCTCCCGCTCAGGAGCAGGCTGGTGTCTTTCCCCTCCCCCTCTCCTTCCCACGGGTGCATTACCTTTACCCTCTTCTCCTAAGCTCCAAGGGTTGGGTTCTTTTTGTTGTTGTTTTTTGCCTCTGTAACTTGTTTCCTGAGCCCATTTCTTCTAGAAATTACTTTTTCTACCTTTGTGATTTGCCAAATAAACGTTCTCTTATAGTTTGAGCCTTGGCTCTGAATGCTTTCCTAGCCAGAACTCAAGTACTGAGGTTGCTGAACCCAGGTCCGATCTGACCCCACGGGTCTAACACCAGGTGCCATTCCCCCCCCCCCACCCCATGTTCTTCCTTGTTTGGCTCTACCACTTCACTAGGGAAGAAGATTCTATATTACCCTCTTTTCTTTGACACTTCAGCCACCTCAAGAAAACTATAGATCAGCTGCCCTGCTTTATGACTTACTATGCTATTACACACAGATGTTGGGTTATGTCTATAAATAGAACATTAAAGGTGTCCCTTCTAGTCACTTGTTTTACAAGAGATCAGCAGCCTGCTGAGCTGTTAGGCCAGAGCTTTCCAATGCCCTCACTTCACTCTGAAAGGAGTTTAGGGACAAAATAGGCAGGTTTAGAGAGTTTTAGGAATAAAGTTTTCTTCCACTACTATTTGCAGAGTCACTCTGAAAAGAGTTTTAGGAATAAAATAGGCAGGTTTCGGGGGTTTTAGGAATAAAGAGGGTTCATGGGGGGAGGAATGCATAGGTGAGGGCTTGGAGCTGCCAGAAGGCATACATTCACAGAGAGAAAAAAAAAGGTGCCACAGGATAAGGGGAGAGAAAGACACCCATTCACAGAAGATAAGGAAAAGCCACAGCATATGGGGAAAAAGGGGAACAAACTTTCACAGGGGATAGAGAAATGCCTGCCAATAAATGGGAGAAAGAGGAAAACAGATTTTCACAGGCGATAGAGAAATGTTACAAGATAAGGGGGAGAGAAAAAGGGGGACACCAGGTGGGGTTTGGGGTTTGAAGGTGATATTCTGCCCAAGGAGTGACCAATTAGAAGGGAGTATCAAGAAACAAAGCCTTTACAAAAAAGAGTTTAGTGGGGTACCCCTGGGACCCCCTCCTTATGTGGGAGTCTGTATTTGTTCCCAATAAATTTCCACTCTTTTTATCTATCACCTTTTGTCCATGGCTTCATGCTTCCAATCCATCTGGACAAGGAACTGAGAAAGAAATCACCCTTGCATCCTGCTCAGGAAAACAACCCAAATCAACTCACGTGACTGAGTCATCACAATGCTTGTAAGTATATAAGAAGCGAGGTGACTACAATGGCCAGAGTTGACCACCTTGATGAGATCATCACTGGCTTCTCCTGGCCTGCCAGGCTTTCTGAGGGCTGATGGGAAGTGGTTCTGCTTCCCTTCCTGCCCCCACCAAACACCTTTGCCCACTTGCTGCACCAGGTTGGGGAGTTCTGTTGAGGTTCAGGCAGGGCCCCATTTTAATACCCGCTTATCTAAGCGTTTAGGTGGCTCCAATCCTAGCCCTCCTCCACATATAAGCCTAGTTCAAAGTCAAGTCTAAAGACCCACCCAAGATGAGAGGGAACAAATCCTTGCCGTGAAAGCTGAAATGTGATGTTGGATTTGTAGGGCACCTGTAGGATTTCCTGCGGACTAGCACTTGAGGACGGCTTAAGACTAATTAAAAGAAACAGTTCCCCAACGCAATATTGTACAAATAATGGGACCATACACTAGATGGTCACAGTCAGTGGAACTTCCAGTCCTGCTCAGGACTTTCCAGATCTACAAAAGTAAACTTCAGGCTGACCTGGATTGGTGGCGGGATTTCCTATTTTGGGTCTACAGCTCTAACATGAGAAAGCGATTTCTCATATTGGCCCTAACTTAGCATCTTACTAGCTGTCATCTGCTCTGGTCTGGTTCTGCCTCTGTTCCTCTTGGTGATGACCCCAGCACCCCAGGATAAAGATGGTTGTAGAATATTGTTGCCTAATCCCTCCCTGTGCTGGTTACTTCTCTCTGCTCCATGGCTGTTAAACCTTGAGGGCCCATTGAAACTAAGGGCCCTTGCAGGTTTGGCTCAGTGGATAGAACATTGGCTCATGAACTGAAAGGTCCCGGGTTCAATTCTAGTCAAGGGCACAAGGGCATGCACCTTAGTTATAGGCTCGATCCCCTGCCCCAGTCAGGGCATTTCTGTCTCTCCCTCTCCCTTCCACTCTCTGTAAAATTCAATGAAAAAATATCCTCAGAAGAGGATTAACAAACAAACCAAGATAAACCATTGAAACCAAGGGTCCTTATGACTTTGACACTTTCCAACTCTACTGTGTTACTATGCTTTGAAGAAATACTGCTTTCTGCTAATTTTGCAAATGGTTTCTATCTGCCTTTTATTCCAGGCTATGAATGGCAGGGCAGGTTTTTACAGTCCAAGCTAATTTTTACTTTCTCACTTATAATGGATGGTTTTGAATTATTCTTTTAGGGGGTTCCATGGTGTAATGGTTAGCACTCTGGACTCTGAATTATTCTTTTAGACATTAAAAAAAAACAAAAACAGTCTGCCAAAGCGGTCCACAGAGAAAAGTTAAGAGGCCTTGCTCTGAGCACATTAATTTTCTGCACTAATTTTAGTGTAAGAGGTTAACAATATCTTTTTTAAAAAAAAATATATTTTTATTGATTTCAGAGAGGAAAGGAGAGGGAGAGAGAGATTGAAACATCAATGATGAGAGAATCATTAATTGGCTGCCTCCTGCATGCCCCTTACTGGGGATCAAGCCCGCAACACGGGCTTGTGCCCTGACCAAGGATCAAACCATGGCCTTCTGGTTCAGAGGTCAATGCTCAACCACTGAGCCACACTGGCCGGGCAACAATATCTTGATGTTAACAAAATATTAACCACTTCCTCCCCCCTGACCCAAAGCCTATGAGACAGGTATAGTTACCTGTTTTATAGGTGCTTAACTGGTTTAAACAAATACATCAATTATATATAGGTCCTATTTTCAGATTTTTATTCGCAGTTTCACTTACCTATAGCAAAATTTATTTTAGATCAAAGATAAAGAATAACTTAAGTGTGAATTTAATAAAATTTAAAATTATAATATTTCTTTCAAGGAATTAGAGGGGCAATCTATTTAATATGCGATACTTTTAAAACAAACAACCAACTCTGGAACTATAGTTAACATCTCACCCTAATCCTAAATCAAGTAATTTTGGATTTATACTCTTTTGATACCACTGTAATAATCTGGTCACTATTTAACAGGAAAGGAGTAAAGGGGAGACTAGATAATATAGACATGCTCTGCTAATTTAGCACTCTCCAAGTCTGTTCCCCGATGATGGATGGAGGAAGGGACTCAACAAAGGCAGTTTGGACACATGCCCCATAAGGTCTGAGTGATGTGGGAAGGTTCCTATTGTCTGTTAGTCACACCTGGGAGTGAGTCAGTGGCCAGAATAGGTGTGGCCACTGCAAGGGCTCGAAACCTAAATATTTAAACTTATGAACAAAGGGAGTTCCTACCTTTTTGCCTCTCTTAGCCTTTGGCCCACAGGCCCTCTTGGGATTTTTGTTGTAGGGGACTCACTCCCCTGTGCCCATATGGCCCACAGCCTTGAGGGCCCCACACATAATGGCCTAATGGACTGTAACTAGCCTGAATGCCAAACTGGACCCAGCTGCAACATGGAATGGAAGCTCTGGCATTGCTTTTGGCTCTGCTGGAACCCCAGCTACACCTCATTCAGGACCAGATTAAGTGTCCTGGGACTTCACAACCTGAGGAATGCAACTCCATGCCAATAAAGTCGTCTACCACACCTCACTCTCACATGGGGGCATCTGAAAATGCTCATTTTAGCTGTACCCCAAGAACCCCATTCCTACTCGTATCTGGGAAATGTGGCCAATTAATTCCTCTGGTAACACTTTTACTTCTTGCATTAAATCTCTTAAACCAGTCTTTACAATTCTGTATGTATTTACTGAATATACAGGGGTGAGCAAAAGTAGGTTTATGGTTGCATTGTAACATTCTTTTGAGTTAATAATGCTATTATAATAATCATAACCTGCATGTTTTTTTCTATACAAACAACTGTAAACTTACTTTTACTCAACCCTGTAAACTGTATTTTTTACAGTTTATTCTCAAGAAAACCATCTTTAGAATGAAAACTTAACTTTTCTCCATGTATATCAAACAAAAGGAAGCAGTGTCTACCACTCAGTAGAGGAAATACATTAGTATTGAGGTTTCGACACACTGGCATTTACTATATTTAATCCTCCCAAA
>NW_006285613.1:15735-19937 GCF_000327345.1 Myotis davidii
GTGTATTTGAAATCCAAACTCTGTTGTGATTTCTCTTTTTTCCTTCCTCTCTCTCTCTCTCTCTCTCTCTCTCTCTGCAATCTCTTCTTTGAGATTGAGCTGCAGTACTTATTGTTGATGTTGACCTAAAGGCATATATAGTAGAATTACTTAGTGGTTTTCTGACTTTCCCTTCTGATTTAGACTCTGAGATTGATTTGCTTGATTGTTTCACGAAGGCAATAACATCATTTGTTTTTATTTCTATTTTTGAAGGTGAAGATATGTGCTCCAAATGCCAAGCAGCTGCACATGGTTAATCACTTAAAAAGTAGCCCAACAGTGGAGAAGAGAAATGCACTGGAGGGAAGTGCCAGGAGAGCCTGGGACTCACCTAGTTTGGTAGGCCTGAGCTCCAGCGAGCTTGATGCTGTCATTATACCTGGTGACTTAGCTGAAAACGGTGAGGTCAACTGTTCATTTTAATTGCTTGCTGACTTCAGAATCCTCTTCCCCAAAGGGTAGTGCAGGCTCAGCTACCATCTTGAACTCTCTGTGTCAGGCTCTAGGTCTGCGGCTCTCAAACTTTCCTGCACATGAGAATCATTCAGGGAGTTTAAAAAATTTCTAGTTCTTGGGCCACACTTGAGATCAGTAACATCAGATTCTTTGGGACTAGAAACAGATATATATATATTTCAGAGAGGAAGGGAGAGGGAGAGAGAGAGGAAACATCAACGATGAGGATCATTGATTGGCTGTCTCCTGCACGCCCCCCCACTGGGGATGGAGCCCACAACCCAGGCATGTGCCCTTGACCAGAATCAAACCTGGGACTCTTCAGTCCACAGGCCGATGCTCTACCCATTAAGCAAAACCGGCTAGGGTGAATTTTGCCACATCAAAAACACAGCAAAATAAGGAAGGGCATAAAAGAAGCAACAGGAGAGCCAAGGGTGGGCTGCTTTGACTCATTGGGAAGTCAGAGAAATGGGGGCCTCGAGACAGGTTCAGGGAGTTAGTCCGGGACAAGCTGTCACTGCCCATTGCTCCCCTGGTTCCAAGTATCCTGAGGTCCCTTAAAGGGAAGAAGTGAGGAAGGAAATGGCTTGGCATATTTCCCTGGGGAAGAATATGTGCTGGGTCCTTTGTGTTAAGGGTATTCATCTCTCTCTTGAAGGTGGGACTCTTAGGGGAGGTTTCAGGGGAGGGTCCTGTAGATTATTCATCAGCTTTCCAGGTGTGCTTTTTTTATTTTTTATTTTTATTTATTTCAGAGAGGAAGGGAGAGGAAGAGAGAGATAGAAACATCAATGATCAGAAGGAATCATTGATTGGCTGCCTCCTGCACATTGGACTAAGCCCGCAACCCAGGCATGTGCCCTTGACTGGAATCGAACCCGGGACCTTTGGGTCTGCAGGCTGACACTCAGTCCTCTGAGCCAAACCAGCTAGGGCCCAGGTGTGCTCTTTCAGGATCATGGTCTCCACTGATTGGTCATGGAGAGGGCAGGGGGTCATTTGTTAATGCATCTGGTCCTGAGGCAACAAAGGCATCTGGTTTTGCTGCTTTTCTTGTCCTGGAGCTGAAATACAACTGAGACCTTTTCAGTTCAAGGATCACTGATAGATAGGTGACCCTATCTTTTAAAATAAAAGATTGACTTACTAGTATAATTTAATTTTTAAAACTTAATCTCCTTCATAAAAAGCTATCCTATCTAATAAAGAGGGAATATGCTAATTGATCGTCATGCCCTCACAAGATGGCAGTACCCACAACCATAAGATGGCTCAGGTAACCAGGGCCGGCCGAGGCTGGCGCTACCGGTAGTGGCAGCAGCAGAGGTATGACGGAGGTGTCACCTTTCCCTGATCGCCGGGTTGCCTCCCGCTCCTGAGGGCTCCCAGACTGTGAGAGGGGGCAGGCTGGGCTGAGGGACCCCCCTCTCCAGTGCATGAATTTTCATGCACCGGGCCTCTAGTATGTTATATATTTATATTTTCCAAACTAAACAATAAAATCAATTGTATTTTAAAATTAGAGGCCTGGTGCACAAATTTGTGCATGGGTGGGGTCTGGCTGAGCCTCCCCAATGAGGGCCAATCAGGGCAGGGCTGGCAGGGGAAAGGGACATGGGATGTTGGCTGGCAGACCCTGCCTCTGATCGAGGTGGGGGAGCTGATCAGAGGGCCAGGCTGGCCGGGCCATGGGAGGTTGAGGCGGGGCCGATCAGGGCCCCGATCAGGCTGGTTGGCTGCTGCAGTGCACATCATAGTGACTGGTCATTCCAGTCATTCCACTGTTCCAGTCACTTGGTGTTTATATATATGTAGATTATTCTAAACATACACAATATTCTTGAAATTTTTGGAGGCAATTTGGAGCTGTCCCAGCGAGAACTGAGAATCATTGCTTTAGATCAGGAGTGTGTTGCTTGTGGATACTTACACATATTTATCTCAATAGGTTGCTTCTTGTTATTTTGCATATAAAGTAGTTCAGATATCTATTGCTATGTAACAAATATCATCAAAATTTAGTGGCTTAAACAACAACTTAGTATCTTCCTGGTTCTGTTGGCTGACTGGGCATAGCTGGCCTTTGCTTGAGGTCTCTCATGCAGCTGCAGTCAGGAAGCAGCGGGGGCTGCAGACATCTGAAGGCTTTCCTGGGCTGGAAGATACCACAGTGGGTGTGGGCTTGGACGGGATTGGCTGGAACAACTGAGGGCTGGCTGGGTGGCCATCCCCCCTGGTGAGCTTGGGCGTCCTCATAAAGGTAGCCCTTGGGAAACATTTTCTCCCACTCAGATCTTCTTTTCTGATAGGTTTGCTATGCAGACCAAGCAACTGCTGTAAAAGAGCCAAGATGTAAACACAGCTCCGGGGACATGAGTGAATCTGCCAGGATGCCACCAACAAGCGGTGCAGACATGCGCCTTCCTGGCATGGCCCCTCTGCATGAAATTTGTGATGAAATGAGGGAAAGGGTGGGATGTTTTATAATGTATTTGAAAAATGATGCTTTAGTTATAATATTTAGAATAAATTATGCATGTGAAAATATTTTTGCTCTGACCAAATGAATTACATACACACTCTATCATGTGATGATAGATACTTTCAGAGTGATCTTGACCCAAAGATGAAATAACCATTATTGAATTTTTTAGACACATAGTGTTCCTATACAAACACATTGTCATTTTTATTTACTTATCTAAAAGGCTTTTTCTGGAACCTCCAGGTTGGTTCCAATATTGAAAGGAATTTTTAGGGGTAAAATAGGCAGGTTTAGGAAATCTTAGGAATTAAGGGGTCCATGGAAAAAGCACAGGGCTACAGAGCAGCAGAAGATACATTTCCATAAGATAAGGGAGCTGGAAGCCGCAGAAGGTACATTTCCATAGAATAAGGGAGCCAGGAGCTGCAGAAGGTAAACATTTACAGAATAAAGGGAAGGAAGCCCCTCATTCAGAAAGGGAAGAGGAAAGCCCAAAGGGAATAGGAAAACAATAAGGGAGAAGCAGAGGAGAACCTCACACACCTCACCTGAGGTTTGAGCTCTGAAGTTGCTATAGTGACCAAATTAGAGGGGATAGTGACCAGTCAGAGGGGATGCCAGGGCACAAAGAACTGCAGCCTTTATGAACCGTGGAAAAAAGGGACTTAGTGGGACTCTCCCTCCCCATGTGGGAGTCTGTGCTTGTTTTTCAATAAATTTCCATCTTTTGCTATACCACCTTCTATCCGTGGTTTCATTCTTCAACTTCACGGGACAAGAACCCGAAAGAACACCACACGTTCCGGTTTAATTTTCCCATTTCAATATGAGCAACAGCTATAACTGTGGTGGATTGACTTGTGTTTAATAATGATGACAACAAAAAGCAAGGAGAACTTTTTAAGTGACAGGATGATATCTGAACGTTGGTTTCTGCATTTACAACTGAACATGATGATTAGACTAGTTTTCATTGTTTCTGTGAAGGTATTTGTTCTGCTCTGTGCTTCAGATAAGGCCATGATCTATTTTTTACGTTACTGTGTATCGTACGTTCTTCTGATGTGCTATGTAGCCCTCTAGAGTTTAGCGGGAGCCAGTGCAGCTGCTCCTGAAACACCCACTGCCTTGTTTTGAATGATCACTTCCTGTGAACGATCCCTATGCTATTTTTCTTTTTAATACTCACCAGAGTGAGGGTGGAGGGGCTCAATGG
>NW_006285613.1:20309-31562 GCF_000327345.1 Myotis davidii
GGGGGTGGGGACGGGGACATCTGTAATACTTTCAACAATGAAGATACATTTCAAAACAGAAACAATTGGCAAAAATGTGCAAGAATTAGTCATGAAGGAAATGCAAATTAAAATCACCATGAGATACTATTGCACACTTACCAGACTGGTTAAAATGTAAAAAAGTGACAATTCTAAGGGTTGATGAGGATATGGAGAAACTAGGACCATTAGACATTGCTGGTGGAAATGTAACATGATAGAGCTAGTTTGGAAAACAGTTTTTTATAATGTTGAACATATACTTACCAGATGGCCCAGCATTCCCACTCTTAGGTATCTACCCAAGAGACATAGAAAGATATGCCTACAGAAGGACGAGTATGAGATTGTTCATGGAGGCTTTATTCGTAATAGCCCCAAACTGGAAACAACGCTACCCATTAACTAATGACGGGTAAACAGAGACCCCCTCTGTTACAGGCAGCCAGAGACCCCCGAAAAGGTATCATCAGACAACCCCCTCAGTTGAAGGGAGAGGGCGGTCTCCTTCTCAATTCTTATCTTCTAGTATAAACGAATTTAAAGGAGAGACCCTGACTGTATTATGACAAAGCCAATTTATTAAAGCAAGCAAATTTATTAAAGAAGCAAGGCAAGCAAGTCTGTTTCAGTTCATTGGGCTCAGAGGACGGACAGGCTTTTCCAGCTAACCCCGGAGAGCAAATGCCATGTGCGGGTTTGAGGAGTTCCATACTCCCCTGTCTGTGGGTTTCAAAAATTCCTCTGTTGAATATCTTGGTATAGATTAATTTTCAAGGTCCCTTTTTACTTCTCAGAATTCATGAGAAGCACCTGGCAATTTTATCTTGCCAAACCTTGAGACTGCTGGCTTCTCTGTTAGTGAGTTAAACAACAAAAAATAATAAAACTTCCTTTTGTTCCTTTCCCCTTCCTCCCTGTTTTTCTGCATTCTCTCATTAGGGAGGTTTTTAACCATTTGCTCTCAAGTGTCCTTGGCTGGGAAGATAAAGGCTTGTTATTTACAAGCCAGCTGTAAATTGCCCACACTGTTGGCCTTGTTTTAACTTCTTTATCTCAGTTTCCCTATTCATCTTGCCCTGGAATTTTCCTAGCTTTTCACTGCCCTGCAACATATCCATTCGATGGAGGGTTACTCAGCAATGCAAGGGAATAAAGTGCTCTGATACATATGTAGAAAAATCTTAAAACTTTATGCTAAGTGAAAGAGTCAGACATATAAGACTACGTATTGTATGATTCCACTTACTAGAGAAAATATTTGGAAAAGATAAAACTATTGAGATAGAAAGCAGATTATTGCTTGCTGAGAGCTGGAGATTGATTGCAAGCAGTCATGAGGAATTTCTTAGAATGATAGAAGTATTCCAAAAACTGTATTGTGGTGATGTTTGCACTAATCTATAAAGTTACTAGAACTCATTGAACTGTACACCTAAAATGGATGCATTAATAGTATGTAAAGTTGATATTAATGAAGCCAAGAAACATTTTTAACGATGTATTTATGGTCTATCTTTTTAACTGAGCATTTAGTCCATTTACTGTTTTTGTAATTATAGATATACTAGAGGCCAGATGCACAAAATTTGTGCGGGGGGGTGGGGTGGTTGTTGTCCCTCAACCCAGCCTGCACCCTCTCTGGGACCCCTCGGGAGATGTCTGACTGCTGGTTTAGGGCAGGCTGGGCTGAGGGACCCTCCCCAAGTGAATGAATTTTGTGTACCGGGCCTCTAGTTTACTATAAAAGTCCCTGCTAATGTTACAATTTTAAACCCATAAGACATTTGATTATTTTATACAGTCAATATTTATTTAATTATAGACATATACATTTTTTGTTGTCATTCATATATATATATATATATTTATATATAGTACAGAGAGGAAGGGAGAGGGAGAGAGATAGAAACATCAATGGTAAGAGAAAATCAATAATTGGCTGCCTCCTGTGCACCCACACTGGGGATTGAGCCCGCACCCTGGGAACATGCCCTGACTGGGAATCGAACTGTGAGCTCCTGATTCATAAGTTGACACTCTTGTTGTCATTCTTTATTATATCTCGGACTCTTCATTCATTATTCATTTCTCAAAAACCTTTCTTTTTAATAATGAAAGGTGACATAATGCAGTGGTTAAGAGCGTGGCTTCTGAAGCAAAGCTGCTTTGGTTTTTAAACTGCTTTTTATTTCTGCTTTACAAAATAGAGAAACTATGGCAGAAGGACACCTAGTAACATCTAGTAAGTTGCAGAGGCAGGATTTTAACCCACTAAGCTCTTATATTTAAACCTAACAGCATCCCCTCCACCGTGGAGAGCTTCTATAACCCTTGATCTAAGAAATCTGTCAGTGGCACAGCAGACCAGAGCCCTTCTCCATTGTCAGCAAAAAAAATGTACAGGTTCAAAATCTTCTCACACCTGAGGTTCATGAAGTTCATATAATTCCTCTGAAAATATTAATTTTATAAGGAAGTTACAGGTGACTTGAAATTCAGCTTTATGAATGCTTATAGGTCATTGGAACAGTCTTGCAAATGAACAGGACAAGACTGCTTCCATAGATATCCAGTTCTGTCTGGACTCCCTCCACCATGCTGCATTTAGTTCTGGGCAAACCGAGAGCAGACCTTTTCTCTGGAAAGCCAATCATTGAATTTCCCTAAATATCAAGTCATTTAGATATTGTACTATGGAATTATTAAATGCTAGATAGATTGTGAAATCATCTCTGATGGAGAGGGTCCTTTCAGAAGTGAGGTTAACACCGAACAGTCCTCTAGACCTTCCAGGTTGTCTACTATCTTTATAAGTCTTTCTACTGCATCACAGGACAGCATCCCGGAGGCATTGGCTCTGAACTTGGCCTCTAGGTCCTTCTGGCTCAGGGGCTTCCTCCAGTGACCATAGAAGGTATCCGAGCGCTCCGTAAAGGTGGCTCCATCCTTGAGGGTGACGCTTATCTCACAGTACAGTGTGTTGAAGTTTGGCAGGTTGTCCTGAGGATGCTCCAGCTCCACCTTGCAAAGTAACTCTCTCACCTGCGGCCTGTTGATCTGGTGTTTGTGGAATGATGAAACCGTGAGGCCACCATCGAGCAGCATGGCACAGGCCACATACTGGAAGGAGTGACGGGCTTCATGCTCCGAGTCTGGGAAAGGCCGGTTTACATACTGGACCTCTGGAATTCTGAGCACGATTCTCTCAATGTGGTCAATGGGACACATGGCTCTGTCTGTTACAAGGTGCTTCCTCACGGATGCAGCGGCGTCTGCCACCCAGTGGGTGGCCAGATGTGCAGGGAAGCTCTTGAAAGCCACATCCTGCTGGTCCAGGAGCCAAGTGTAAGAATCTAGGTTTGGAAGGACTTTGGGGGAGTAGTTGGTATAGAAGGCCCCGAATCCAGTCTGCGTGTCCAAGACCTGCTTGTTTCCCTGGAGACCCAACATTGCCAGAAAAACAGCTTCTATCCCATGCCTGGCAGCATTGCCCATATGAAGAGGCTTGGTCTGAGTGGCGGCATTTGCCATGGGTGCCCCGGCATGAGAAACAGCAATAGCCAAGGCCTTTTGGCACTTTGGCATGCTGAGCCCTAAAATCTTGGATGCAGCAGCAGCACTACCCAACGTTCCTACCACCGACGGGGGATGGAATCTGAAAAGCAAAAAGGCAGTATTAGAGATTTACAAACCTCACCACAAGGAGGCAGTATAGTATAGAGATCAGGAACTTAGATCATGGGGCTATACTGACTGGGCTCAAATCTCAGCTCTTCCACTTACTAGCTGAGTGATCTTGGGGAAAGTTATTCAACTTCTCTGTACTGTTTTCTCTTACTAAAATGGCAATAATAATAGTATCTACCTTACAGGGTTTTGTGAGTTTTGAATGGATTCACATGCTTACAACAGTGCCGGAGACAGTAAATTCTTTATACATGGTACTTTTATAATTATTGTAGAAAGGTGAAAATTGTTGATTGCTGAAAGATCATGTAAGTAACTATAAAAATTAAGGGCCTTTTAGAAACTGTGAAAGTTTACTCAGTATTCCAATTTACACCTCTCCTAGCAGGCTGGACCAAGTGACAAGATAAATATTGTATTGAACCATATGATACAGCCCACATTTGACCGTTTTTGCCCTATGGCTTGAACAGTCAGGTTTGGGATATTCTGTGTGTTCTCATTAGTCTGAAGAACCCAAACAAATATCAAAGTAGATTCTGCTTTGATGAGATCAGGAATATTCAGGGTATCCACAGGTCCTGGATGATGTTCTAAACCCAAAGGGAAATTTTCATGAGCACTTCTGAAGTCCTATCTTTGTATATATAGTTTGATATGTGATTGGTGACCTGACTTATCTGCCAGCACTAATATTAACATCTTCAGTTGAGCCACACTCATTGCCAGAAAGCTCTACAGAAGTAACAATTCACAGATGAAAGGGAATATGACTGTCTCTTCGTGGGGCGAATATTTTCCATACCTTTTCGGTATGTCATTGGCGTCCTTGGAAAAATTCATTAGTCGGCCTTGCACTTCAATCCCAACATTGAAAGCAAGCAGAAGGTCGAGACCAGAAAACTTTGGACTTGGAGGTAGGGCTTCTGATAAAGCCATGAGGACAGGAAGGACAGCTCCAGAAGGGTGGGTGGCAGGATACCACGTGTCATCAAAATCCATTGAGTGAATCTATGAAGGCAGACACACAAACAACAACCAAAACCAAAATGTATTTCCCTGAATGCAATGGCTTTGGGACCAGTAAGCATTTAGTTTAGTAATAGCCTTGTTGGATGTGAGATTTTAGATCTGATTCCTGAAAATAAAACCTGTGAACAGGCTGTGATCCTTGATCACATAGCTGGGCACTTGACAGACTGTCCTCTGCCAAAAGCAGGCAGTGCCTTGAGGAGCAGCTAGTGAGCCCCAAGGAACTCGGGTCTTACCTAGAGCTCTCTGCCATAGCCCCTGAAAAGATCTATATTTCCCTTATAAACAAAGCAGTGGGATTAGGTGGTTGCTTCATCCTTCCCTCCCCTACTTCCTCCTCCACCCTTCAAGTAAATTGCACTAAGATTTTAATGTCATTTATTCCATGTCAGGCCATATATTTGTGTACTTTTTATTATGAAATAATTTTAGACTTATGGAGAAGTTGCAAGAACTTTTGAACCAAGATTATATACTAAGCTATATTTGAAAATCAGTATTTTCCACTATGAGGTTTTAGCCCTCTTTAACCCCGCTATTTACTTTTTTCTTATATGAAATAGTAATAACCAGAAGTTCATTTAAAGTAGATTTTTATGTTTATTGGATGTGTCCGGTGCACTTTCTACTGCTTACTGGACATTTATTCCTTGGATGCACCATTGGGTTTGACTTTCAAAATTCTGAGCTACTATCCCCTCAAACCATAAATATATCTCAAAAACCCAACATATTCACGTCCAAATTATATCTTCTAGAAAGCATAAAAATTGTCTTTTAGACAAGAAATGCTGATATTTGTTTCAGAAAATAAAGATATCATATAGCCATTATTTCTTTTTCAGTAAATATTTGTTGAACGAATCAATTAATGAATAAATAAATAAAAGGCTGGTTACTGGATAGAAAGTGGTACTCAAGAAATTGAGTTTGGATATTGGGTTTTATATTCTTTGCTATATACATTCAGAGTTTAGAGTTTGAGCTACCTTAAAGGTTGAGCTATCTAAATCCTATCTTATTTCCTCTACTTCACAATTGATTTAGAAAGTATCAACTCACTATGAAAACTGAGATTACTATATAGGAAGGAGGGCAGTCCACGTCATCTCTATGAATTTCAATGATGTCATTAGTAAAATATGGAAATTTAGCAATTTCTGAGATATTTCCTGACTCTGAAAATTATTGTATCTGTCTAACAGTGGAAAAGACATGGAAATCTACTTACAGCCACACCGTTGACAAAAGCAGCATATGTCGGTGGGAGTCTCAAGGTTGGCCGCCCCCAAACAGTGCTGGATGCATTGGAACTGTAGATCTGGAACAAAAGATATAGAGTGTGAACATAGCATGCCAAACCCCCATTGCAGGAGTCATTCTTTATCTTTGGAGGCATTACATTAATAGTCCTTAATTGAACCCTTGGTGCTATGTTAAATCAAAGCCTTAATCATTAGATTCTTCTCTTCCTTGTAGGACAATACATAACTTTCTCCATTGAAGTGAGAAGAGATATTGTTGCTTGACCCAGACCATGATTCATAAGTGCTCTAGGGAGTAGAGTCTGAATTTACTCTTATTTACTCCTTGTGGGTAAGTACTAGGAAAAGTGAGCTAACTGCCTATACCAAGCACATCCTCTGGAGGGTGGATGCTATGTCTCCCACATACACACCCCTCTCTGCTCAGAGTGCTGACCCAGCCTTTTCCCCAGAGACTCTCAAAGTCTTTGCATGAAGAAATCTTCTGGGGTAGGTACTATTGCTTCTAAGACTCTCAGATTAAAAAACGCTTTCAGTCATAATAAAAATATGAGATATTACTAGTGTTAAGAATGGTAAAGCCAGTGACTTAGTGAAACACATGGATTAATATTAAAACTCAGATAATAGAACAGAGAAAAGCATAACACTATATACAACAATGCTGTATACACCAAGTAGTATCCCTAACACGAGGAGCAGAGCAGTAGAACACACACACAGCTCTGGTACACTCACGGGTACACTCATAAACAGGCACGTGTGCACATTGGCTTTTACTTCTAAAGCAGGCATGTACTTACTTTACTATATTCGTTGGCTTTGTGAAACACTTCTGTACTGGTTCCCAGGAATCCAACGCCCAGCGTATCCAGAATCATCCTCTTGCTTCTCTGAATAACATGATCTGTCAGGTGTCCCACTTTCAAGCCATGGATCACTTTGGCAAAGCTTTCTGTGACGGACTTTAAAGGGAAGAGGGTTAGAACAGTGATACACTCACCGTGTATCTGCATACGTCTTTTCTAGATGAAAACTCGAGGTACTTTTATGTAAAGAGTTTATTCCACTAGAGGGAACCCAATTGATCAAATTAAGTTTAATTTCTAAAAAATGAAACTAGACCACCAACTTACACCTTACACAAAATGGATAAAAATGATAAAAGACTTAAATGTAAGTCAGAAATCATAAAAATCCTAGAGAAAAACATAGGCAATAAAATCCCAGCCATCTCTGGCAGCAATATTTTGCCAATATGTCTCCAATGGCAAGAGAAACTGAGGAAAGATAAACAAATGGGACTACATCAAACAAAAAAGCTTCTGCAAAGCAAAAGGAAACATCAACAAAATAAAAAGGGAACCCAATGTATGGGAGAACATATTCACCAATGATACATCTGATAAGGGGTTAATTTCCAAAATATATAAAAAACTTAAATAACTGACAAACAATCCAATAAAAACATGGGCAAAGGCCCTAAATAGATACTTTTTGAAGTATCAATCTTATATAAAAACTGTTGTTTGAAATTTTAACCCTGATAGTATGGCTTCTGTCTTAAATAATAAAGAAAATAAGACTACTCCCATCCCAGAAAGGCCGTAAACTATGCCCCAGACAGAGTTGTCAGTGCTGACACCCAAACAGTTGCCAGGCCTTGAGATATGGTCTCTTGGCCCCTTTCCAGCAAGCAGGCCTTCTTTTACCAAAGGCCCGGAAGTCTCATTCCAAATTTGGGAGACAAAGGACTGGAAAAAGTATAAATAAAGAGAGTTTCCTCCATATTGGGGCCCAGAATTTGAAAGAAACATTTTTCTCTGGGCCTGCACAGAATTTAATAATAAAATGTAACTCCTGTAGTCGGCACTGCAGTTCAGCCTCTGCTTCGGCAGGGTGCTGTAACTGTAGTCCCTGGTCAGCTTAATAACGGCTCCTAAATTTTGATCTGAGTCCCTGGTGGTCATCTCTGCGGGTCACCCCATTACACTTTTCTAAAGAGGACATACAGATGGCCAATAGATATATGAAAAAATGTTCAAGGTCATTAATTATCAGAGAGATGCAAAAAAAACAACACACTACAATGAAGTATTACCCCACACTTGCTAGAATGGCTACTATGAACAAATCAACAAGTAAGTATCAGCACGGATGTGGAGAAAAGGGAACCTTCATGCACTGCTGGTGGGAATGCAGACTTGTGCAGCCACTATGGAAAACAGTATGGAGCTTCCTCAAAAAGTTAAAAATGGAACTGTCGCCGAAACTGGTTTGGCTCAGTGGATAGAGCGTCGGCCTGCGGACTGAAAGGTCCCAGGTTCGATTCCGGTCAAGGGCATGTACCTGGGTTGCGGGCACATCCCAGTAGGAGATGTGCAGGAGGCAGCTGATCGATGTTTCTCTCTCATCAATGTTTCTAACTATCTCTCTCCCTTCCTCTCTGTAAAAAATCAATAAAATATATTTAAAAAAATGGAACTGTTTGTTGACCCAGCGATTCCACTTCTGCAGTATATCCTAAGAATCCTGAAATAAGGATCAGAAAGAATCTACTGTGGTTGCAGGTGCCTCCCTGGCCTGGGCCCTGGTCAGAGCTCCTTCTGGCCGCTAAGGAAGAGGCCATGAGGAAATAGACCTGCAGCTGCTCAGCTGTCTATAGACTGGGTGCCCATCTATTTCTAAAATATTATTTTGGTCTTTTTTACTTTCTCCTGATATTTACATCTCTTTTTAGTAAAATACTGTGATAATGTATAAATTAAGACAAAATATGCAGTCTTAATAAATATTTCACAAGTTCTTGCTATGTGTCTGGCATTGTGCTAAGGTCTCTAGGATAGCAAACTGAAATGTTATGGTTCTTTCTGTAGAAATCTTATCTTCTCTAGGGGACTAAAGACAGTAAACATATAATTATATATACAATCTGGCAAAGCCAACGTTAACATACACAAAACTAGGAGGTTAAAATTCAATGAATGTATAATGATTCATTTTCTTCCTAACTTTATACAACAGACGTAAGTCTGTCATTGGTAAAACATTGCTAAAAAGACCCAAGATGCAGTTAATTAGATATCCCAGAGGCTACGAGAAACGAGAAACAGTAAAATGCCATTTTTGAAGTAGAAGCAGGTGGCTCTTCAAGGGAGAGGAAATTGAGACAATAAGAGGTAAGCTAGAAAACCAATTTAAATTAGCCACATAAAATAGAACAATACCTTGAGCTTCATGGTCTAAAGAAGAGGTTTCTCTCAGGAGTGAATCCAAGGAGTAATTCCTTTTCTGTGTGATTGCCTTTTATACCCGTCACTCCTCTCAAACCCAACCTCTTTTGCTTTGTTCTAACCTTAAAATGTGTACCATTTCAACACTTCCCACTTAAACTCATTTTGAGGAACCAAAGGTTTCCAGGGAGATAATGAATGACCTAGGTCATGCCTGATCACAAAGAAGAATAGTAACTCTGATGCAATCAAATCTCCACGTAATAGGGAAATGATTAACTGGATACAGGCTGTGTGGGCCAGCACATAGTTCCTGCTGTTTCCCACCCTGCCTCCCTTTAAAACTCTTCTCCTTGGTTCAGAACTTCAGAGATGGTCTTTGGACATTAGTCCACCATATTTCCAGGCTGCTGGCTTCCTGAATAAAGCAACCTTTCCTTTCCACCCAACACTTGTCTCTCAAGTATTGACTTTCAAGCAGTGAGCAGCTGGGGTTTTCAGTAACAATTTGTCAAAATTAGGAAAATATTCACTCCTTTATGTAAGTATTACATTTCTAAAAAGTTATCCTAAGAATATAAACATGGATGTATGGAAATTTGGGCGAAAAATAAAATTTATAGCCTTGCTTCTTATTTAGTTAAAAATGAAACAGTTTCTTCTCAAGGTGATGGAGTAGGTGGATGCTGCACTCACTTCCTCCCATGACTGCATGCAAATTAAAACTAAGTTATAGAACAGTCAACCTGGATAACCAACTGGAGACTAGCTGAACAGAAGTCCCATAACTAAGGATATAAAGAAGAAGCCATGTCAGGACTGGTAGAAGGGCAGAGACTTGAAACAGGCTGGCCCTGCACCTAAGTGTGACAGTGGAGAGTCTAGAGCAGCCGTGGGCAAACTATGGCCCACGGGCCAGATTCGGCCCGTTTGAAATGAATAAAACTAAAAAAAAAAAAAAGACTGTACCCTTTTATGTAATGATGTTTACTTTGAATTTATATTAGTTCACACAAACACTCCATCCATGCTTTTGTTCCAGCCCTCCGGTCCAGTTTAAGAACCCATTGTGGCCCTCGAGTCAAAAAGTTTGCCCACCCCTGGTCTAGAGTAACGGTTCTCAACCTCTGGGTCACGACCCCTTTGGCGGTCGAACGACCCTTTCACAGGGGTCGCCTAAGACCATCCTACATATCAGATATTTACATTATGATTCATAACAGTAGCAACATTACAGTTATGAAGTAGCAACGAAAATAATTTTATGGTTGGGTCACAACATGAGGAATTGTATTTAAAGGGCCAGAAGGTTGAGAACCACTGGTCTAGAGTGATATCTCAGCTGTAGAGGTCCCCCTTGAGGAACAAGGAGTCTCAGTCCCATGCTGGGCTCCTCATCCTGGAACACTGGTGTGGGAAGAGGAGTCCACATTATTTCTGTCTGTGAAATGTCCAGGTAGGATGGAAGGCTGCTGGAAACCTCTTAAAGGGTCAGTGCAAACACTCTGGCTGGCAGGCACACACCTTGGGATCTAGCAGAGGGATAGTGGCTTGGGTCAGGAGGTGGCGAGGACATACAGGGAGAAACTGAGTTGTGTGGCTTTGGGTGAGGGCTGGAGGGACAGCTGCCATTGTTCCTGTCTCAAGCCCTTGCCTCAACACGACCAAACCTGGATCTGTATCAGTCTGGTGAACTCTATTAGCTCCACCCTGAAAACTCCCTGAGATTCAGCTCAACATTCAGGCTGGTCTCAGGGTGCCTTTGGCCAACATGACCAAACCTGGATCTGTATCAGTCTGGTGAACTCTCTTAGCTCCACCCTGAAAACTCCCTGAGACTCAGCCCAACATCCAGGCTGGTCTCAGGGTGCAATAGGCACCACGATGAAGATCAGAGCTTATTATACTTAGTGTTTTATACACACCAGTTCCCCCAGTAAATGCAAATTTAACAAAATTTAGACATGTCATATGTTCAAAATGCTCATGACAAACAATCATTTTGCATTCCT
>NW_006285613.1:31601-33974 GCF_000327345.1 Myotis davidii
CCTGCAAATAAAATTGTTTTATACTGTAAGCTGGAGGCGAGTGTGACTTATTTTTGTAATAAAGTTTTTATTTTTTTATGTGTCATTAATATAAATGTGTGTTAGTATACAGATATTCTGGTTTAAACACTTAGAATTACACACATTTCAGTATGTTTATTTGTACTTACATAATTTTAGAATAGTGGTTGCCAATAGCCTGTATGTTTCACATTAACTGTTTTTTTATGTTATCTTAATAAACCATTTTAGTATGCCGTAAAGACAAAAACAAAACAAAACAGAAAAACCCCAAAACCTACCTCAGGCCTGGTACTGGTGACAGTCAGCCTTGGTTTGCAAAGTGGCCCCTCTCACCTGCATCCAGGCCTAGGACAGGCAGCTACCAAATGCATATTGCTTTATAGCTTCCAATGGATAGCCCCAGGCCAGTCACAAGCAACATCTGACATGACCTGCGTTGGAGTTCCTCTCAAGAGGCCCCAGAACCAACACACCCAATGGCTGGATTTAGACCACAAGAGAACATTATGCAATTAGCTATACAAGTGGCACACCCAAAGCAATATCTCAGAAATCATGGATCCTACTGGGGCAAATCCCATTCTGGAGCCCCCTCCCCCACCACCGCCCCCCCCTACACACACACACACACACACAAACACACACACACACACACACACACACACACACACACACACAGCAATTCGTATACTGTTGTTGTGGCCAATTCACACAGCCAGACAGAGGGTCAATCTCCCCAACTGATGTGCCAACAGCAATCAGAGCTCAACAGGAGGTCACACACAACCCACACAAGGGACACGCTTGGAGCAGCTGGCTCAGGTAACCAGGGAGACAAAATCCATATTATTTCACTTATATGTGAAATCTAAAGAACAAAATAAACAAAACAGAAATAGACTCATAGATACAGAGAACAAAACTGAAGGTTGCCAGATGGGAAGGTGGATGGGGAATTGGGTGAAAAAGGTGAAAGAATTAAAAAGTAAAAAATTGATAGTTACAGAATTGTCATGGAGATATATGATACAGTATATAGAATATAGTCAGTAATATTTTAATAATTATCTATGGTGCCAGGTGGACGCTTGAATTATTGGGAAGATCACTTCATCATTTATATAATGTCTAAATACTATATGTACACCTGAAACTAATATAAAATAACATTGAATGTGTTGCGCCCCCACCCCCCATGGGCCCTGCTCTGTGTGTGGCAGGGTGTTGCGTCCCCAACCCCCATGGGCCCTGCTCTGTGCGTGACAGGGGGTAGCGCTGCGACCTCCCCATCGACCCTGCCTTGAGTGTGACAGAGGGAGGTGCCCCAACCTCTCAATCAGCCCTACCCTGAGCGTGACTGAGGGTGGCATCACAACCTCCCAATCCACCCTGCTCTGTGCATGACAGGGGGTGGCGCCCCAACTCCCCAATCGGCCCTGCTCTGAGCCCAACTAGGAGCTGCACCTAGGGATTGGGCCTGCCCTCTGCCACCCGGGAGCGCGCCTAAGCCAGCAGGTCGTTATCTCCCGAGGGGTCCCAGACTGCGAGAGGGCACAGGCCGGGCTGAGGGACCCTCTCTTCCCCCTGAGTGCACAAATTTTTGTGCACTGAGCCTCTAGTATAATATAAATATCAAAAATATAAATCTTTGTTTTACTATGGTTGTAAATATCAAAAAATTTCTATATGTGACACGGCACCAGAGTTAAGTTAGGGTTTTTCAAAATGCTGACACGCCGAGCCCTAAAGGTTCGCCATCCCTAGTCCAGGGACACATGTGCCAACCGGAATTTCCTGGTAGCTTGAGATGAAGGGCATTGGGAGTTAATCATCCTTCTTCCCAGCTTGTTCTCTTGTGTGCTTGTCAACTGCATTTTCCATATATGCAGATCTTTGGTTCCTGGTCTTCTACTGCCTTTCTCCCTTACCCCCTATCATTGCCCAAATCTGCTTCAACACAGCTTGTCCAAGCCCTTCTCTTCTAATCAGTCACCATGGCTTGTCTTGTCTGGACCTAACTCTGCTCCTGTGGGCAATTGTCATTTCCTTTGGGCTGTCTAGTCTTGGCCAATTGGTTTGTACTTATAGTGGGTACAAAAACCACTATACTATTTAATTTAATATTTGAGCCTGTTGTTCCAGATGTAATGGCAGAACATCTTTAGGGAAGATTGCATTTCAATTTAGGAGGAAATATCCATGCACCTTGTTATTCTCCCCCAGTCCTATTACTGGGGGAGAGTTTGGGACAAGGAATTAAACTGCTCTACATTAAAATGTAGAAGGTGGTGTCTCTGGGAGAAGAGGTTAATATTTTTCTTCTCTTGGTTGGAGCCTGTGGAGAAAGAG
>NW_006285613.1:33989-39464 GCF_000327345.1 Myotis davidii
AGTGTTGAGGCTGAAGAGCCAAGGGCCATGGATAGGGGGTGAGGGGTGAGAGGGTGATGCCCTGGTGATAAGCCAGAACCATATGGGAAAGTGGGAGAGGTGGTCAGCAAGGCACTCCATGTGGAGGGATACAGGCAGACACATTTAAGGAGCAGTAAGATAAAATATCCAATTTGAAGTTTTTCTTTACAACATGATAATTCCCTTTGTGATCCTTAGGACATTTGTTGAATACTACAAGCTAGTGTCAGCCGTGCTTTGGAGAATGAAGGGTTGAAAAGTTGTTTGGACATGAAGGGGTGGAGAATGAAGCTCAAGGTACCAATCAGGGGGAGAAGTGACTAGCGACTTGGGAAATGGAGGTGCTCTTTGGTTATCCTACATAGTTAAGGAAGAGTCAAAGGAAAGGGGTATGATAGTACCTACTTGGTGGTATAAGGAAGAGCGACTCAGAAACATGAGGACTTGGGGACATTTGGATTCTTAAGTCCATTGCTGCTTAAACTATGGTCTAGACTGGGGAAACCAGATGTAGGTTCAGTATTTACACAAATGGTGGTGGTATGCATCAGGGTACCATTTCAGATGATCTTTATTTTATATCATTGGACTCTAAATCCACCAGTGGAAGGGTGGATTTCTATATTCAAAGAATCAATGGGCATTTGGGCATGAGGTTCAAGAAACATATTTTTAGGTCATTTGCGTAGACTCCAGCAAGTAAGAACAATCACAGATTTTGTGATTTATTGCTAGATAGTCTACATATATTGGTAAAAAAAAAAGAAGTAATTTGACTGAGTTGAAAGAAAATAGACATCTGATTTGACAGACACTTAAAATAGAACTATCCTAAGCATGATTCCTGTTGGGATTTCTGGAGTTTTCAGCTTACATTTCTATGCTTAGACATTTAGGGAGTCCTAAGACCACTTTTACATGAAGAATGGGCTATGATGACCTCCACCATCTCACCGTGGACAAGCTTGATAAATGAGGAACTTTATTAAATCTGGTGAGCTTTAACGTAAGTTTTCTTTTTCAGCTTCTCTGGGCCTCAGGTTTTGTCACTATTGACTTCAGAGGAAGAGTTGTTTCAATTATTTTCTGGTTTAATTACTGTGTGCTTTTTATGGAATTGTGATCAATTTAAAGACTAAGGCTCTCTGTAATTAGTCACTTTCGAACTATCTAGGGGCTTAAATAATAAACTGTATATTGATGGCACCTCTCCAATCAAAAACAACTGATGACTTCCGGCTGCCTTTTGCTCCTTGCTCTAAGTAGAAGCCAGAGCAATTGTTTCTAAACGCAAATCTACTCTTCCATCCCTCTCTGGAGGAAAGCAAGGGCAGTGAGCAGCCAGAGATGTGTTTGTCCCTGAAGGGACATCTGGCCATGTCTGGAGACATTCACCAAATTATGACCTCTAGTGGATAGGGTCCAGGGATGGAGCTAAACATTCTACAATGTAGAGGCCTGCACCCTCACCCCCCAACAACAAATTAGCTGGCAAAAATGCTAATTGTATCAAAATTGAGCAATCCTTATGTGTAGGGGTTAATTCTAGGAGCCCTCCAAAATATCCTAAGCTTAAAGTGACTGCATGTTTCTATGGGGCAAAAGAGTTCCCAGTTTATATCCCTTTTAAAATCAGAAAGTTCTGTTTAGTGAGGAATCTGATCTACTCCGTTGATCACTCATTCCAGGATCTCAAGCAGAGTCCACACATAGTAGGTATTCAATAAATTTTTGTTGAATGAATTAATACAAACCTGATGTTCTCATTAAGTCGGTCATACTAACGCATGAATGAAATTTACCCCCATTTTTCCCAGTAGAAATGTGTCAAGAAGATATATACCTTTTTTAATGGCAATGGCTTGTATTCTACTATGAAATGCTGCTCTGACAGCAGTAAAATACAATGAAGAGGTCTCTCTTTATATTGGAAGAGCAACTCCAGCTACAAGATATTATTTATGAATAAATTATTTGTGAATAAATTAAGAATATTTGAAACAACAAGTCAGGAATGTAAGAATGTAGACTATTTCTAAGAAAGAGAAACCATTTAATGTTGCCCAGAGTAGCTGATTTGGGGCATTTGAATTTCAGTTTTTCTTTTCCTGCCCTGTACTTCCTGTGCCACTATTGAGCAAAATCTTGATGAGTCAGTCTCTGGATTATAATTATTGTTTCATTTTTTTGGAAAGCTTATGTTTTATCAGAGATCACAGTGGTAGTGTTACCCAAATGGCAAACTGGAGTCCTGATTCCAGGTTTTCGTCCTATGAAGAATAAAATTCGTGGAATAAAAGATTTTAAGCAAGAGTAGAAATTTATTGCAAGCCTATGCAAACTCCCCGCCTAGGTGCTGGGGTCCCAAAAAGAGTAACCCCTGACCCTCTTTGTCTAAGGGCTTATGAATGCTGGCTGCTTCTTTGCCTGTCTATGCTACTGTCTAATTGGATCCCTCCTCATTTTATGTCCCCTCCAATTTTTTCCTAATTGGTCGATTCCCTGCTCTTGTAACATTCTGCTGCCCTCTGTGCTTGTAAGGTAAACATTTCAGCCATTTGGAGCTGGCTCCACCCATCATGTATGCATTCCTTTCCCATGACCCAACCCTATCTGCCTCTCCTATCTCTAAATCCTCTCAGTAGCAACCAGGGTGTTTTTTCCCCCTGATTAGTTCTTTGTTAATTCATTTGAAATATTGAAACATACAATGAAAATGTTTTTGTAAAAGAGGAAACTCTGGGGCAAAATATATTTAATTTCCTTAAAACAACAGCAGCAACCACAATAACTGGTACATCTACACAATGGAACACTACACTACTGTAAAAAAAGAAGGAATTATTACCATTTGCAACAGCATGGATGAACTGGAGAGCACTAGGCTAAGCAAAATAAGCCAGTTGGAGAAAGAAAATATCACATGATCTCACTCATTTATGGAATATAACGAACAACATAAACTGATGAACAAAAATAGAACCAGAGACATAGAAGCACTGAACAGACTGTCCAACCTATGAGGAAAGGTGCGGGTTGAAGGGGTAAGAGGTCAACCAAAGGACTGGTATTCATGCATATGAGCATAACCAATGGATACAGAGAGTGGGGGTGGTGAGGGCATGTGCTGGGGGGTGAGGGTGGCCGGGGAGAGGTCAATGGGGGACAAAGGTGACTCATGTAATACTTTAAACAATAAAGAATTTAAATAAAAAAAATAAATCTCTATCTATCATTGTCCTGGCTCCATTTTTCCCAACTCTAGGCCATAAGAGAAAATCAGACTTTTACAAGAATGCTGAAATCTTCAATAAAAGAGCAAAAAGAATATTTAAAAATAATATTTAAGAAAAAAAATAATATTTAAGAGAGTGCCTTGCAGAGTCAATGGTTATTTTGTATGTATGTGTTCTCCATATGTTCTTTAATGTGTGTGTATGTGTCTGTGTATGATCCTTTATTGCAAGCCTATGCAAACTCCCCACCTAGGGGCTGGGGCCCCAAAAAGAGTAATCCCTGAGTCTCTTTGTCTAAGGGTTTATAAATGCTTTCTTTACCCAGTTATTAAACTTTCAGTGGAACTTGTTAAGTGCACAGGAAGTGAGGAATTTGAACTATTGAATTAATGTGTGACTGTAAAAATCATTGCTTAAATACAATCGATTCAACACATTTTCTTGTGAAGAAATCTTTCCATTTGTGAAAGCTCAGGATGGTTATAATTTATTCTCTAAATCACTTTATGTAAAAGAAAAGTATTGCATGTAGCTTTTCTCATAAGCATAAAATAGCCCGCCTGCATTTCTTAGTTAACTAGCAAATACTGAGTGATTATCCACTGGCTATATTACTCTGCACCAGATGTTTGCAAAAGCAGAATAAAATGAATGGATATCTTATTTGAATACATCTGGCAGACATTTAAAAAACTTTCATGCAGAAATTGTATATGCACACTTAACAGACAGAACATATTCTAGGTAGTTCTTGCTCTTTTGAAGTTATATTTAAACTAGAGGTCTGGTGCACAAATTCATGCACAGGTGGGGTCCAGCCAGCCCGAACAGGGCCCGATCGGGGCCAGGCCAGTTGGGGGTGGGGCTGCAGGAGGTTGGTTAGCCCTGCCCCTGATGGGGGTAGGGGACCGATTCGGGGCTGGCTGAGGAAGGGGCTTCAGGAGGTTGGCCGACTGGTCCCATCCCCTATCAGGCCAGTTGGCCAGCTGCCGTGCGTGTCATAGCAACCAGTCATTCTGGTCACTTGGCTTTTATATTTATAGATAAAGATTTGTCATGGACCTCAAAAGGAATGCAGTTAAGTATTTCAGCAACAAAGATCTAGGTATCCCCTTTTGATTTTGTTATAGAACAGTAAGAGTTCACCCACCCAGTGTTACCAGAGGCAAACACTAGACACCGAGAATTGCAGTGGAGAAATATTGGCTATTTTATTATGAAATGTTGCGAAGGAGGATGAGAAGCTAATGCTCAAAAGCCCGAACTACTCAATAGCATGTAGATTACAGATTATATTGGGCAACATTACAAGACACTGTGGGTTAGGGGTTTGGGATCCTGCTGAGATGATTGGTTAGAAGTGAGGTAAGTGTAATGACTCATTTCTTCATGTCTGGAGGATGGCTCTGAGGTCTTTTCTGGCATCCCTCTGTTTGGTTTCAGAGGAAAGTAGCCAGAGCGTTGTTCCACCTGAGGCTCAGGAACTGAAGCATAACTGGGGTCAAGGTATTATCTTTAGCTTGCCAGAGGTCAGGACCTTGTGATCATTAGTTAGGTGTGGGCTACAGTCTTCTGCTGCTTTGGTGGTTGCTGATTACCTGGGAAAAGGCTAGGTCTCTCTCTCTCTCTCTCTATGAAATAGATTATTTTTAGAGCTAGGATTTAAAACTCATTTAATCAAAGTCATAAGGACCCTCATTTTCAATATTCCTATTTCACACCAGAGGCTCTTTTTTGAGTGATCTTTCTTCAGCTCAGAGAAATTTTCTTCTGTTGTTTTCTTGATCCAGTTTCCTCTCTATTCTTCTTCTGAATGTATATTAATGGGCCAATTGCATTTATCCTCCATGTTTCCACTTGATTCTTGTAATTTCCACATTTTTGCATTTCTGTTCAATGCTCTGATAAGGATTGTATGACTTGGTCTTCCAATCACCAACTTGATCTTAAGTTGTGCCAATTCTGATATTCAGCTGTTATAATGAGTTTTTTATTTTGGCAATCATGTTTTTATCTTACAAGAACTCTATTGTTCTCTGGTTAGTAGTTTACATATCAGCCTTCTCTTGTTTTATAAACACTACTAGAGGCCCGGTGCACAAAAATTTGTGCACTCAGCGGGGGGGGTGGGGGTGGGGGGGGCTCCCTCAGCCTGGCCTGTGTCCTCTCGCAGTCTGGGACCCCTCGGGAGATAACGACCTGCTGGCTTAGGCCCGCT
>NW_006285613.1:39879-46952 GCF_000327345.1 Myotis davidii
TTTTTCTTTTTATTCTGGGCCAGCTTTAGCTCTGAGGCTTGGCTCCAGCTCTTAGGCCTCTGCTGCTGAAAGCAGGTATCTGGGTTGTTTGGGTTCTATAATTGAAACACTGTATCAACTCCAGCTCTGAGATCCCAGCTGGCTGAAAGCAGGTTTCTGCGGTTTTGTTTAGCTTCTATATTTGTTACAATGTTTCAAACTGCAAGGTCGGAGGCCGGCAGAGGCATGCGGGGAACGTTGGAGTCCATCACTGAAGCAAGCAAGCCTCATGTTCGCTTTAAGCTGACTGGCTGCCGGCTGCCATCTTGGCTGGCAGTTAATTTGCATATTGCCCTGATTAGCCAATGGGAAGGGGAGTGGAAATACGGCTAATTACCATGTTTTTCTTTTATTAGATAGGGTAACTTAATCTCTTTGAGAAAAGTACTTGAACAATTATTTATTTATTTATTGCCATTTCTTCCAGGATCATTCACAATGTGTTTATATCTTAGTGCCTCTCATTCTCTTGTTTTTCTTCATTTGCTCATAATAACTTCCACATGAAGTTATTTGCTGGTGTTTAGATGTACTCTCAACTGCAGGATTACTCTGTCTGTGATGGATGCTCTATCTCCTCAATCCCCCAATCTAGGATGACCACCCAAAGTCTTGGAGACCATGGAGCTCTTAAGGAAGCTCTCAAGCTTAGCTAAAGTGAGAGGTACTGGTCAGGGTACAAAAATAAGAGGGCTAATATGATTATACACACTTGCATATTACTGTTTTAACATTTAAAAAATCTATAGATAACAGAACCTACAGAGAGAATTCAGGTTTACTCACTGTCATCTCACTTTGGTGGAACTTTGGATGGAACCACCTCTTTTGTTTGCTCTTCTTAGATCAGCATCCATTGCTACTCTAATCAATTGTGGCCAGAGGTGCTGGGGTCTCATGGGACCTGTGTGGTTACTTAGTCTTTAGAGGGGGACCATAGGTGTGCTGGTCATTATTTGGTGTGGCTTCTCATGTATAATGATATTTTCCAAGAACTGTCATCATCTACTTTTCATATTTTTTTCTTTGTGTGTGTTTGTGTGTGTGTGTGGCTTTGCCTCATTTAGTTGAACATAAACCACTAAACAGGATATTTTGCTGATGTCTCAGTGATTTTTTTCTTTTATCTCATTTCCATTTGCATATTTTCTTCATGGTTAATAAACTAAAGTTCTAAAAATTGGTTTATGAAGTTAGAGAAGAGAAAGAGAGAGAGAGAGAGAGAGAGAGAGAGAGAGAGAGAGAGAGAGAGAGAGAACAAAGAGACATGAACTGATTCCAAGTCATTGCCAAGGCTGGGCCTCATATAACATCACCTGTGGGCTCACCTTGGCAGATGATGACATTCACAGGACTGATTATCTATAATCTACCCCACCATTTTTGACATTGTTTCTGTAAATGATGACCTATTAACTAATACGGGACTGCAGATAAACAGCTTGTTTGCTTAAGAATTCTAGGAACTAACTTCAAAAGAATCAGACTCCAACCTTCAGACATTTAAGCTCTGGAAGATTTGCTGACCTTCAACCCGTTATCTGAACAGACTGTACTGACTTGTATGCCCCCTATTTTTAATTCCTTTGTTCTGTCCCCCCCCCACTCCTCCCTTCTTACAAAACCCCCTGCCTGCATCCACTTATTAAGATGGTCTTTGCAATGTTAGTCTCCCATCTTCTTAGGCTGCCAGCTCTTGAGTAAACCTACTTTCCTCCTATGAGTCCTTTTTTCTCCAGGCTTTTGAGCAGCAGGCAGCCAAACCTGGGTTTGATATGATATCAATTTTGCAAATCTTGATTTTTATCTGTGCACCCAAAGATGACTAGCATCCTAGAGACTGACTCTCACTAACCAAAGTTATATGAGAATGAGGAGTTAATCATAATTTCAATTTATTAATTTACATCAATCAGAATTTTATAATTTCTAGTGTCCATAGAAGCCTGATATTTAGGCCCTTTTCTGTATCAAAGTGCCTGAGAAGGAGATTTAGCAATGCTCACTTGGTTAGTAGCAGAGGCATGGATGGAAAGCTGCCTTATACAGATCATGAAAAAGCCAGATACTATCCTTGCTCCTGAAGTCATCCACCTCTCTGGTGCCAGAGTATATGGGCTCACCAGATTTTCTACTAGATGCACTTGGCCAAATTCTTATTTGTTTCTCATAAATTACCTTTATTTTGTTTACCTTTTACTTTGCTCTGTGAAAACATGATACTTACAGCACAATGCAATCAACATTCCATTTAAGTTTTACATCTAAACATAATATCCTGGTCTGTCAGTGGGGTGGGTGAGATTTGTACCCTCCAAGTTTACCACACAATAAAACATAGAATCTGGATATGAAAGGGATGACAACTAACAGGTAAAATATACTATTGTCATGTTTCAATGAAAGAAAACATCCTGTCAGCTGAAATATCTGTCATGACTCATCCAAAGCATACAAATTAGTTAGGCATTTCCACATCTTAGGATTCCCTCAAACTTTTATAAATATATTTAGAATTAATATGACCTCTTGTGCAGTTAGACTATTTGGGTTCTGCTTTTCAGAATTTCTACTGAGCCCTGCACTTTTCCTTCCTCCTTCTATGTCCTTGATATCCACAAAGAATATTTTTCCATTTCCTACAGTTTAATATTCACAATAGAATCTAGTTTGCAAAGATTTTCAAACCTTCTGACTATGGTTTCATTCTTTGAATCAGTATTATTCTTTTTTCCACCAACTAAACATTTTTTTTTTTTGCTTAGTCTCAGATGTGTAAAAGATGGGGAGAGGAATGGATAAAATCAACAAAAAATCTCCTAAGTGTGAGAAAGCATTGTGTTAAGAACTGTGGATGTGGAAGAATAAGATGTTGGGGAAATATAACTAAAAGCAAAATCTCTCAGTCCAGAATCATCTCCACAGAGGTAAAAGAAAGAAAAAAATCACTTTAAATATTGAATAAGCTTCAAACCTGAATGTGATGAGCATCACAGGCAATTCCCTAAGAGATTGCCTAGAAAAGAATCTAGCCCTTATACAGCCAGGCAGACACAATCCTATGACAGTGTGGCTGGTAAGTCAGATGAGTAATGAGGTGCTGTTTGCTGAGTGTGGGACTAAGGAAAGCAGTGACAGAAATTTGATGGGCATTTACCAAGGCTTTGGGAGAGCTGGATGGAAGTTCCTGCATCCATACAATGGATACTTCTCTGTCGGACTTCGTCAGGTGCCAGGTCTACCCAGGACATGAGAGTCAGTCTTTCCACTTCTTTTTCTTTGTTCTTCTTTTAAAATTCTGTGTTGATCATCTTCCTGTTGTTGCAACACTGACACATGACAGAATTTTCTTGTTTGTTCACCACCTTTTCGGTGTAGCTCTTAAGAGAATTAAATTTGAGTTCCTGTAATTCGTAAGATGGCAGCTTACTCCACAGCCTGTCTTCCTGAAGTATCCTCACAGTCCCGAGACCATGTCGTACGTCTTAGAAATCGATCATTTTATCTCTTCCTTAGCAGGGGTCCTTGGTGCAGCACTCAGTCGCTTCCTGTGGATTTTGCTAGTTTAACTTTGAGAGGAAATCTGTGTGTTCTGGTCCGGGGGGCACCATATGTGCCTCCAGTGTGCTAATAACAAGGATTCAGGCTCATGAGTGTAAGGGGCTAATCATATCTAAAAGTATCAAATTCTTGCCCTGACCTGTTTGGCTCAGTGGATAGAGTGTCGGCCTGCAGACTCAAGGGTCCCGGGTTCGATTCCGGTCAAGGGCATGTACCTTGGTTGCGGGCACATACCCAGTAGGGGGTGTGCAGGAGGCAGCTGATAGATGTTTCTCTCTCATCGATGTTTCTAACTCTCTATCCTTCTCCTTTCCTCTCTGTAAAAAATCAATAAAAAAAATATATATTTAAAAATAAATAAATAAAAGTATCAAATTCTTAAGGCAAATAACTGGTGGAAAGTTGAGGAGGAAGAAGGAAACTGATTAGGAATACCATGAATGAAAAAAATAAATGTCTGAATAGGAAACAAGAATAGAGAAGAAAAGCAAGATAAAAATATACAACGGAGACGCAGTGCCCTGGGGTATAGCTGTGCAGGTTGTGAACTGCTCAGTGATGCCATATGTAAGAAGGCTCCACTCACATCTTAGACAGTGTAATTTTGCATATTTATTCTGTTCATTGCACAGCAGAGGACATAGTATTTTTCATTCTAAGGAAATCAGTGTATTTATAACATTTTTCTGACAATGAAAGTAAAGTGTGCTGGACTTCTCCAGGCTCTCACATGTTTCTTCACATTTTTCCAGCAAAAGCAGATTGTTTTATTTCAGATGATCTTTTCAAGGGTGTGTATAGCCATCAGCCTTGGAATAAAGGGCAGGCGGGCTTACTCCCCCGATAAAAGATTTATGCTCTTTAATTTCAGGGTTTCTCTCCTGTAATAAAACTTACTAAATGTGCAGATGCCACCTGGCTCTCTTCCCATTCAGGTGGGAAAGGGACCTTGGGATCTTAGTGCAAGAAAAAGTTGATATCTGGCTACTGCTATTTCTGTGAGTAATAAAGTCATTTGTTTCTGACCCAGGAGGCTCGTATCTACTGCCACCATCCATGAAAGTGTGGCAGGAAGCTTGTTAATTTGGTGGAGGGTAACCTCACAGACCCTTCTCAATTATTGACAGAGTGTCTTGAAGAAGAGGAGCATTTTTCTGAATAGTAAAAAGACACGTTGGACTACCAGCAACCAGGGAGGAGGCAAGCTCAGAGCATTCATGCAGAGAGGAAAGAAGGTGGGGATAAGTTAGAAGGGACAATGTTTTCTTAGACTTTTTGTTTCACATTTACCGAGAGTTGGGTCCCTCACATCTTCAGAGATGAATACTGACAAACTTAAAGGCGTGTAAAACCCTCAACCTTAGTTATCGCATAAATTCACTAGGGGAAGGATTTCAGAAATCTCCTGCCCTGGCAATTCCCCAGGTCAATGAAACAGACTGTCCAGGGGTGAGACCCAGGCATCCGTGTTTTTTAAGCCTCCCAGGTGATACCATGTGCAGCCACGGTGAGAGCCAGTGATCCACCTGAAGTTCTGAGATTTACTGATGACGTTACCACCCTGGTGGGTGGCCAGCACTTACCATCCCCTGACTCACACGCCAGAACTTAAGTTTGCTTCTTCTCCTGACATGCACCTGACTTTGTGGAGACCCCTTGGCTTCTCTAGTTCTATTCTGCTCTTGCCGGTCTTCCCTTGGGACCCAAGAGCCCTCTAAAGGCTGTCTCTTTTTTTTTTTTTTAATTGATTTTTTACAGAGAGGAAGGGAGAGGGATAGAGAGTTAGAAACATTAATGAGAGAGAAACGTCAATCTGCTGCCTCCTGCACCAGGTCGACGCTCTATCCACTGAGCCAAATTGGTTAGGGCTAAAGGTTGTCTCTTATTGCCTTACATTTCTAACTTTTGTCACAAGCTGTGTGAAGTTCTATCAGTGAATAGATTAATTCTTTTAAGACCCTAAACACTGAAAAATATGTGGGAGCCTTCTTCCCTTTCTGTCCACATGTAATAAAAATAAATATTTATGAAGCACTTATTGAATACCAAGCACTATTAAGAGCTTTAAGTATACTAATGCAATGGTTGATTCTCATAACACATCATTGTGCTCATTTTGCAGATAATGAAACCAAAGCAATGAGAGATAAATACCTTGCCTGGGATTCCCCAGCTAGTACATAGTACAGCCAGGATTTAGAGACAGACACTCTGATTCCAGAGATGATACTAAGCCACACTACACAGTAACTGAGGGTGAAGAAATTGGTTAATGGTATTTTCCCCATGATGTCTACTTTAGTGCTCTTCTTTTGAAATGTTAAATTATTTCCAAAATATTTTTTCTCATTATTTTCATGTCCCTGTTTCGCAGATACTGTAATCACGTACCTTTTTCCTCAGTTGGGCAATTAAGCACTTTGTTAACTCATGTCAGACTTCCTTGATGCTGAGTGCTGGCGTCAGTGCTTGACAAGGTATAGAGAATGTATCTGCTTGATGAGGTTTCAGCCAGCAGCTGGCAAGCTCTGTCTCGCCAAAGCCCATTCACCAGTGTGGGCCCATCTGTGTTCCTTTCCTGAGGTCAGACAGTTAACTGAGGGCAGTTAACTGAGCATTGCCCTGTCTGGCCTCAGACCCGGTATCTCACACCCAAGGCAACCTTGGTTCCTTTCCTCATGGGAGCTAACAATAGATAGGCCAACTAGGGAAGCAGACTTATTGTCTGCAGTGGTGGTTCTCAAACTGTGTGTTTTGGAGTCACCTAGAGGGTTGTTCAAACTCAGATTAGGGAGCCTCACCACAGAGTTTCTCATTCAGAAATCCAGGGCCTGAGAATTTGCATTTCTGACAATTTCCCGGTGAGTTCCATGCTGCTGGGACCGTGACCACACTGAGAACCACCACTGAGCCCCGTGCTGCTGCAGTGTGGTCCGTAGACCAGCGCGTCGTTATCCCCTGTGAGCTGCTAGAAACGCAGAATCCGGGTCCCCACTCCACACCTGTAGCATCAGAATCTGTGCTTAACAGGTTTCCCAAAATGTGATTTGTGTGCACACTTGAATCTGAGAAGCATGATTGGCATCATGTGTTTTGATCCCAGTTAGGACTTTTAATGACAAAAAAGATAAATCCTATTTGACAGCAATATCCCAAATAGTCATCACATTAAACTATATTCTGCCACAAAGGAGACCAAGTAAGATTATATGGGTGATTTGGGGAAAATCTTTCACTGCTTACTCCAAATGGCTCAGCATGATGTCCTTCTAACAGAGGGAGGTGATGTCTTCAGATTCATGAAGTAAAACTGTCCTTATTTGCAGATGACATGATACTGTACACAGAAAACCCTAAAGACTCCATCAAAAAATTATTAGACTTAGTAAATGAATTTGGCAATGTAGCAGGATATAAAATTAATACCAAGAAATCTAAGGTATTTCTTTACACCAATAGTGAACGTACAGAAA
>NW_006285613.1:47828-62909 GCF_000327345.1 Myotis davidii
AAAAGAACTAATCAGTAATGTAAGAGGGAAACAAGTGAAGTGTGGTATTTAGGAAATAGCACCTGCAGGATACAGGGTCCTGCGGGTGCTGCCCAGTGGTCGAGCCTAGACTCATAAAATAGGAGGTCAAGGTTCCATTTTGGTCAGGACACATGCCCAGGTTGTGGGCTTGATCCCCAAGAGGGGGAGTGAAGGAGACAGCCGATGGATGATTCTCATCATTGATGTTTCTATCCTTCTCTCCCTCTCCATTCCTCTCTGAAATCAATAAAAATATACAGTATATTAAAAAAAACAATACCTGGACTTGTGTCATGAAACCTTTCCTGCATGAAATCAAGAACCCACACATTCCAGACCATGCCAAGGCAAAACCACCTTAGTTCCAGTCCCCTTCCGGTGATCCTTCCTTCTTTCATCTTTCCTTCCTTTTTTCTTTCTTTCTTCTACTCAACAGTAACTGAACACAATCTGAGCCAGGCCCTGCGCTGGGCAGTGATTATTGAAAAACCAAAGGACTTGTATGCATGCATATAAGCCAAACCAATGGACACAGACAACTGGGGGATGAGAGCATGAGTCGGGGGGTGGGGTTGGGGGTTAATGGGAGGATGAGGATACATTTGTAATACCTTAACCAATAAAGAATTTAAAAAAAAAAAAAGATTGTTAATAAGCACATGCTCAATGTAGCCTAAGGCCAGGCAGTGGGGGCAGCAGAAACCCGCTTTCTATTCTATAAGTAAAACAATGCCCAACATAAATGTACACTCAATTGAGAGGGTATTTAGAGTTTGAATGCTTTGAAAATCAGCCAGTTCGAAATGAAAACTGTTAGTTCTGGGTCACTGGTGATGAGGTGGGAAGAAGGGAAAGCTATTTTCAGTGGCTTTTGCATTTCAGGAAAACGGGATAAGCAGACAAGATAAAGTAGATCACGTTTGTGTTTTAAAAAGTGAAAACAGCCGAAACCGGTTTGGCTCAGTGGATAGAGCGTCGGCCTGTGGACGGAGAGGTCCCAGGTTTGATTCCGGTCAAGGGCATGTACCTGGGTTGCGGGCACATCCCCAGTGGGAGATGTGCAGGAGGCAGCTGATCGATGTTTCTCTCTCATCGATGTTTCTAACTTTCCATCTCTCTCCCTTCCTCTCTGTAAAAAATCAATAAAATATATATATAAAAAATAAAAAGTGAAAACAAACCATTGATATTATTGTTATTTCTCCCTAAATCTTCATAAAGGTTTTTGGATTTTGAAAATCAAAGGTTGAATGATCAGTTAAATGTCCAAACAAAGTAAGAGAAAATATTTCGCATCTGTCAATAGATTCTGACATGCTGTGTGAGTAAAAATCCAGCAATATAAACGATGCTGCTACTTCAAAGCAGAAATGTGGAAAATCGAAGCATTTAGTAACTGTTTCCAAAATATAACATCTAAGTGCTACAAAAGCCTTCAACTTAATAATCAAAATAGCTACCATTCTTGAGTGCTTACTATGTTCCAGGAACTAAGCTAAGTGCTTTATCTACATTCTATACAATTTCATTAATCCTCACCAAAGCTTTATGGTTGTGTGTGTGTGTGTGTGTGTGTGTGTGTGTGTGTGTATAATGTTATTGTTTGTTTTGTTTGGATTTTGCAGATGAGGAAACTGAAGCTCAAAGAAGCTTAAGAATGTATGTGTGTGTATATATATGCATATATATTTACATATGCATATTTATACATTGTAAATATGCATATTTATATACATATACAGCAATTATAGACATTCCTGCATAATCTGCCTCTTGAAATAATTATTAGCTTATTTTGCCTGAACATTGCTGACAATGTTCTTTGCAGATTTGCCCTTTATGAGGAAGAAAAAAAAAATGTTTCCAGTGACCAGCTGTCTGGATTTGCCCAAGATGAGGTATTTCAGTGTGAAAACTTGGAAAGTCCCAGGGAACTGGATGGCTAATGCGTCCACCAAAATTTCAGGGAAGGAAAGCACTGGGCCAAGCCTTTGAAAGCAGATTGCTTAAGCTTTGCTTGTGTTGATTGAGCAAGTGTCTCTTATAAGAAAAGGAAACCAGCGGTATTTGAAGGTCTATTCATAATGGAGTAATGAATGCTGACTCTGCCATCACAAGAACTGGCTTTGTTTTGTTTTTCTCTGCAGTGGTGATGGAGTTATGTGAGACGGTTGGCTAGAGAGAATCACAGTCTGAAATCATAGAGCTGAATACAGTGACATGCCCCACCGGAGGGAACACAGGGAAGAAATCAGCTTTGAATGACCCTCAGACTGCAGGAGTCTGGAGGCTTCATGCCCTTGGACTTATTTAGCTGACAGGTGAAAGAGCCCGCATCGCCTGCTATACACAAACTACCACTCTCACCTCTGTCTGTCACTTTGGGTTGTGAGTTCATCCTTTAAAAAATAAATAAATATATTTTAATTGGTTTTTAGATAGGGAGCAGGAGAGAGAGAGATAGAAACATCAATGATGACAAAGAATCATTGATTGTCTGGTTCCTGCACACCCCCTACTGGGGATCAAGCACACAACCTGGGCATGTGTCCTTGACCAGGATGGAACCTGGGTCCCTTCAGTCCATAGGCAGTTGCTCTATCCACTGAGCCAAACCTGCTAGGGCAGGTCGCGAGTTCATCTTTATCGAGGGCTTGTCTGGTTTCCTCCACAGTGGCCTGAGTAGAGGGTGTGACCCTCCCCACCCGGAGCAGGTGTGTATTTGCCTGTTAGGACTCCTGGGGTATCATGGTCTGGGGACATTTCTTATGTTCATGTCTGGCTTGGTAGAGGAGGATCATGCAGGCAGCAGAAAGTTGCATCATAAATCCATGTAAGGCAGAACTATGATTGCTAATTCCTGGGGGGATCCCTCCCCCACCCCACTCAGAGCCCACATGGAGATAGACAAGCATTCTTGCTGATTTCCTCTACTAGAGGGTAATTTTTCTGGCGTACCCATGATTGCCAGATAAAATACAGAATTTCAGATAAACAACAAATACTTTCTTAGTGTAAGTGTCCCAAAGAATGCACTGGGCATACTTATGTTAAAACTTTATTTGTTGTTCATCTGTAATGCCAATTTAGCTGGATGTGGTGTATTTTTTTTTCCTGGGGCGGAGGCAGGGAGGGGAGGAATAGGAAGGGAAGGACACGGAGAGCTCCGGGGAGGGAGAGTGCTATACCTGGATGTCGTGTATTTTTATTTGCCAAATACGGCAACACTGTTTGTATCTTACACGGGCTGAGTTCCCTTGGGGGCTTCCAGCTTTATTTGGGGTCTCAACTAGAACTCCTCACACTTTCTTCTTATTTTGCCTGAATTTTGTTGGTGGGAGGAGAAAGAGGAAAACCTCCACAGATGTACTTAATTAGCCTTTTATTAGGATCTCCTGCTTCCGGATGCCTTTTAAGCAGTGGTTCTCAACCTTGGCTGCACTTCAGAATCACCTGGGAATCTTTTTAAAATCCTGATTTTCGGGCCTCATCCTCCGGAAATTCTGTTTCTTTGTTATGGGGTGAGGCCACAACATTAGTAACAAAGAAACAGAATTTCTGGAGAATGAGGCCTGGAAATCAGGATTTAAAAAAGATTCCCAGGTGATTCTAATGTGCAGCCAACGTTGAGAATCACTGCTTTAAAGCCTCAGCCCTGGGCGTTGCCCTGGGCCCACATGACTGCTGCTGGCTGGCTTCCTGCCCCAGTCCTCAATTTCATTTTCCTTTTGGCCCCTGGAGTTCCCTTATCTTCTTCCAAGCTCAGGCGTGCCTTTAAGATAATGTTTGTCTAATCTATCCAGTTTTTCAGGTGTTTTGAAGTGAATGGTTTCAGGTTATCTGGCCTGCCCTATCCCAGGAACCGGAAACGGACACAGCCTCTGTCACCATCCACAGAGGCCTCTGATGGTACATTGATGTTGGGAAAGGAAGCATGCTGCTCGTAGACTTTCTGAGTTCCTTGTGGGAGGGAGATTTTATGGGGGATGAGGCATATCTGACCTAAGTATAACCACGTTGTAGTATGGTGAGATACTTTGAAGTCAGGTTATTATACAACACACAACTTTGAAATGTAACAAAGGTAAAAGATACATGGAAAGACATAATTAAAGAGCACCTAACTAATTTAAGAAAAATGTGATTTGTAAGTCCAGATGACTAAATTCCTGGGGTGGTGTTATAGATGGTATTACTATTCACCAAATGTTATGTTGCCTCCCTGCAGGGCGCCCTCCTGGCCGGGTTACACACCCCTTTCCTGGCCCTTCGTGGGGTTTGGCTAGTGAAGTGAAAATACTAGCAAGTGACTTGTGGTTTGTCAGATCTCTTTTCTCTTTGCCATGACAATCTTCTAGAGCCGTGGTTCTCAACCTTCTGGCCCTTTAAATACAGTTCCTCATGTTGTGACCCAACCATAAAATTATTTCCGTTGCTACTTCATAACTGTAATGTTGCTACTCTTATGAATCATAATGTAAATATCTGAAATGCAGGATGGTCTTAGGCGACCCCTGTGAAAGGATCGTTCAACCGTCAAAGGGGTCGCGACCCCCAGGTTGAGAACCGCTGTTCTAGGGGCTATTAGGTGGGGGCAGACCTGTGGCCAACCTCGAGGACAGAAATGTAGAGTGAGCAAGAAAAAACCCTTTGTTCTTTGAACCCATGGGGGTCTTTAGGCTGCTTGTTATTATAGCACAGCTCCGTCTATCTTGACTAAAACAGGCACCATCGGCCAGCTGGCATGATGCTAGGCATGGAGATACAATAGTGAGCCTATTACATGGAGTTCTCCTCTCATAGAGGCAACAGAAATTAATCAGGTAGAAAAATGAATTTAAAAATATAACTGAGATAAAGGTTTTAAAAGAAACCAATTCTTGGTAAAATTAAAAGGCATTTTTAAAAAAATGATAGCCACCTATTTTCAGGAAAGCTGGAGGCTGCTGACAAAAACAAACACAAGGCACAATTCAGACCAGAGGCATCTAATGTCACAGAGCAATCAGTGTCAGGGTGCTGGGCATAAATCAGCTACTGCAGGAGGGCACAGTAACTCCCGCACTTCTTGAGCTAAGGCAAAGAAATACCTGAGTTGGGTGATGCAATTCTCATTGTTTGACAGCAGGGTGCAGGCTAGCACTTTGAGGAACTGAACCTTTTCTTGCTCTGAATCAAAGAAGCAACTTAGCAACTGGATCCTCCCGTGAGGAACATTTCACAACTTAACTGGCAATGACTCTAAATGTGGCCTTGCAAAAGTCGCAGGATTGTTGTTTAAATGGATTTTTCTTGTAATAGTCTATAAAGTTGAAGAGAACACAGATTGCAGTTAAGGGAAGCCACTTTTGTATAGAGCTTAGGGAATGTGAGCAGGACTGGTTGCTTTCTGCTCTCTAACCCGTTGGTGGGGGCAGTGCCAGAAGCGGGCAGGAAGTGGTGCATTTTCTATGACCCTTCGGACTCCATCACAGTCTCCCTGAGCCTTGCGGAAGGGCTGGGTTTACATTGGTTTGTGACTGGGGATTTCTTCCAACCCAGGCTTTAAGTTAAATTATGTTCTGTGTTGTTGGCAGAGGACCCCTTCCATGCATTTTAGAGACCAGGAAGAGGCATCGTTGCCAATGTGTCACTGAAGGACAAGAGCCCGATTTCTGCTCTTTGTCAGATGACAGTCACACAGGGTCCTGCTGGAAGGAACAATGTTCTCCTTAGAAGGGAGCATTTGCTTTCCTGAAGTACTCCAATAGGTTAGGTAAGAAACCAGCATTTGGCACCATAAAACATAAAAGATTTGGGGGACTAAAATTTTAAGGGCTTTAATTTATAATGGACTACTTCAGCCAAACCAGAAACCAGCAGTGTATACCTGGCTCATCAAACAGAAAGATGGTGAACACTTGGTCTAGATCTGCACTTGGTCTAGATCAGCACTTGGTCTACATCAGAACTTGGTCTAGATCTGCACTTGGTCTAGATTAGTGCTGATGGTAGAAGAAAAGGCTTGCCACAGTCAAAGGTCATCTCACTTCCTTCTTGGAAAGCCAGTTGGGCTCCGTGGGGCAGGGTGAGGCCATGGACTTGACCACAGTGCTCTGTGATGTTAGCACTGATCTTATGTTAAGTGTTCTTACACTCACGGGCATGCACACTCATTGATACAAGGTGACTTTTGGGGGAAATGGATATTTCTATTACCTGGATGTGGTGATTGTTTCATCTATGTATGCAAATGTCCAAACTCATCACTGATACATATTAAACGTGTGCAGTTTTTTGTATATCAACTGTATCTCAATGTGGGCACCCTGACCAGAGTACACTGGATGGTAAAGGCCCATGTGCCATACACATGTGCAGAGGCAACGACACAGCAGTTTTACTGTATGCACTGTGTAGGTGCAACTTTACATCATGTAACATTGATGTCACTATGTGGCAAGAAGCCCCTTTTGTCTGAAGTAGTGTAAAAACATGTTCCTAACCAGCCAGGGGCGGCTTTAGCTGCTTTGGGCTGCTTTTGTTTGCCATGGCTGCCTGGCTTGCAAAAAAGCATGTCCCATATACCCCTGGCTGCTCGCGTCTTTTTCCAATTCCCAGTGGTCAAGGAAGGCCTCATCCCTAGCAGAAGGACTCAGATCCAACACTCAAGAAAACAAACTGTTTTTCAAAAGTTGTTTTAAAAAAGACCATAATAATGGGAAGGTAGTAGTCTAAATGCTTTTTATTTAAACTTATTGCACTATCACAATTACCGGAAGAGATGGATACCCATCAGTATTTCCATTTTACAGATGAGGAAAATGAGACCCAGAGTAGAAAATAATTAGCTCCATTTCACCCAACTACTAAGTGCTGGAGCTGGGACCGGCATGGCGTCTGGCTTAAGAATCTATGCCCTTAATCCCTGCACTGTGCTCCCCTCTCAAACACCCTTATTTGGATCCCGTCAGAGCATGCTCTCCTGGTTCTCCGCCCCCCAGCCCCCGCCCCCTACCTCTCACACCATGCTCCTCATTCCCCATTGCTTCTCTGGCTCAGCCAGCCCATTTCACTTGGTGCTTGCTCTCTGGAGCTCTGCCCAGGTTTCCTTCTGCTCATGCGAACCCTCTCACCGGGGCTCTTGACTCCCAGATCTGTCTCCTTCGTGCATCTGCTTCACTAAGCGTCAGGGCAGACATTCAGCTGCCTCATAGATATCCCTTCCTGGATTTCCTTAGGCTGCTGATGCTCTATATGAAAAAGACCGAATGCATCCTCTTTCTCTCTAAATTGACTTCTCCTCTGTACGCAGTATCTCACGGGGGCTCCTCCCAAGCTGGAAACCTAGGAGCCACCATCTAGTTTCTCATTCTCCAGCCCCCCTAGGCACCACGTAGAGGAACTTCATTTCCCTTCTGGTGGGGGCCCTTGGTATTTCTTACTTGACCACTGAAAAGGCCTCCCAAGTGGTCCCCTGCTCCCAGTCTCGTTCTCTTAACGGCATCTTCCTTTAACCCACGAGACTGTTCCTTCTCAAACCCAAGTCTTTGTTATTTGTTTGTGTAAAGCCCTCAAATGCTTCTCATCATTACAGAAGTGTTTCTTCTTTAAAGAACACTTTATTGATGTTTAGAGAGAGATGAGGGAGAGGGCAAGAGAAAAATCAGCACGAGAGTGAAAGATCATTGGGCTGCTCCTGCACACTCCTCACCGGGAATCAGACCCACAGCCCAGGCATCTGGCCTGGACCAGGAATCAAACTGACCACCTTGATGCCCAACCAACTGAGCCACATCAGCCAGGGTCAGAAGTGTTCCTTAAAAACATGGCTCTTAGACAAGACGCATCAGAGCCACTTGAACATGTGTTAAAATGAAAGCTCCCTGACCTTTGCCAAGACCTATTAAATCAGCGCCTCTGGGGGTGCAGCCTAAGGATGTACAGTGTTACGATGCTCCTGGGGTGATTACTCATCTGCCACTTGGATAAAATCAAAGCATCTTAAAAGGCTGGGCATGTTCTGATCTCTGCTCTGCTCTCCAACTTTATCTCTTAACCAGTCTTTCCGAATTCCCCCAAACACCCAGCTTTTTGTATTTTCCACCCAACCCCATGCATGCAAAATCCACCTATAAACCTTGCCACTGTCCCCTCTACCCAGAATGCCCTGCCAGTCCCTCTGTCTCGGGCATCCCTGCCTCTACTTAGGCACGTGGACCCCGCCCCTCCTAGGCTCCTCTGCGCTTCCCCGGTGCTCCGTGTGCGTGCTTTGTCCATCCTTAGTCACCATCCTGCAATCACGGTCCTGTCTCCTGTCTAGGTTGGCAGCTTCATCTTTCTGTTTCCAGAGCCGGATGCAATGTCTGGTCGGTGGCAGATGCTCAATACATATCGACTGAAGAAATAAGTGAATGAATATAAAGGGCCAGTGCAGCGGAGGAAGGAAGGGAGGGAGTGCTGAGCACCTCGGGAGAAAGGGTCACACATTCTGCCTGGAAGACCTAATAGGTGTCCCAGGGGAGGGACATTTCATGAAGGCCTGAAAAGGATGACGTGTGCTGGGTAAAGGGGGCAAAGGCATTGGCAGCAGAGGGAGGTTTGGGGGTGGCAGCGGATGAGCCCAGAGGCAGCTGGCAGCAGGACTGGGAAACCAACCCTGGCCCCGGCAGGGCTCTGTGGTGGCGAGAGGACCCTGCTGAGAAACCCAGGCTGCAGTGCCACCTACTGGGCAAAATTGGCTTTCCGGCCCTAGGGGTGGGAAGAAGTCACTTACGGACTAGTCAATACAATGGAAGTTTTAAGTTAAAACCTCTCATAGAATTAGAAAACTCACACATGTGACAAATGGTCCGCATTCAACAAACAATAATAAGCATTACTCCAACTTGCGACATTTTCTTGCCATCAAGCATTTTAAAAAGGTCCAGCCGTGGGCGGGTGGCTCAGCTGCTTGGAGCTTTGTCCGGGATACCAAGAGGTTACAGTTCCATTCCTGGTCAGGGCACACAGAGGCTGCAGGTTTGATCCCTGGCTGGGACGCGTACTGGAGGCAACCGATGGATAGTTCTCCCTCATCTCTCTCTTCTCCTCTCCTCTCCTCTCCCCTCCCCTCGTTGAGAGCCACCTCGTCTTTAAGGCCACGGTGACAGTTAGTGGAAGCTTGCAAACGCGAGCTCTCACCCTCGCGGATTCCGGATGGAAACAGGCCCCTCCCTCCCTCTCTCTCTCTCTCTCTCTCTCTCTCTCTCTCATCAATAAAACATATCATTGAGTAAGGATAAAAAAATAAGCCTGTCCTTTATTATTTTACGAAACGTGTCTCACTTTCATGGTTTTCACTTTAACCTTCTTGAAATTTTCATTCTTATAAGCATCTGAGGCTTAATTGCTGCTGCTACTTTTAATAACCTGCATTTACTGCTGAGAATTTTAATTCCACATAATAGTGACATCCCAAGAATTAAACCACAATGATTGGTAAGGTTAATTGGGATCTGGCTCTTCCAATATTTCTTGTTTGATCAGTAATTCCCACAGTTACGACTGTAACTCTGGCATCTGACTCAGTTCCGAGCACCTAGAGGGCACTCAGTAAACTGCAGTTTATTAAAGAAAGCCGTGCTTTCAGTCAGTGTGATCTTGTGATTTCCAAGTGCTTGCCTGGGGCTGTGTCTATGCATGGATTGAGCCCTTGATCACGGGTGCAAGGTTGAGCCTAGTATCCAAACTATGGCTGAGCACAGAAAAACAAAAAAGCAATGTCATGTTCTTTACATGTCAACAATGTTTCTGTCCATTCCAAATAACTGAAAGTTTGTTTCTCACTTTCAAGATGTTTTAAATTTTTTCTTCCTAACGCATCCAATTTACCAGTGAGTGATAAATGGCCCGTTTGGACTTGCAACTAGTAAAACTCACCTGTTTGTGGGGAGATGGTCTTCTCTTGGCCAGATCATGCAGATGTAACCACAGCCTGATGTTCATACCTGGTGGGGGTACCTGAGAACAGAGGGACAGGACCAGGTCCTTTCTCTCTTTCATCTAAGAAATGCAAGAAGTTGTGGTCTCTCCATCTAAAGCTGGCTTCAGCAGAGCTTGCTAATTCAGTTCTCAATTTATGTATCATGCTTATTTTATAGGAAAATATTTCAAGGTCACTGAGCTCCATTGATATGTAAGGACTAACAAAATAGAAAGAAAAACCTAATTCTATTAACATAATTGTCATAGCAATGGATAACATTCCAATAACTAATAAAGCTAAAAAACTTCAATGAAGTTTAGTAAAACAAAAACATTTGCAAAGGCACAAATTTGGCAACTAACTTGACCCCCAATGTAATGTTTTCTTTTCTGAATTTGTCCTTTAGCTTTCTTTAAAAAAAATATATTTTATTGATTTTTTACAGAGAGGAAGGGAGAAGGATAGAGAGTTAGAAACATCGATCAGCTGCCTCCTGCACACCTCCTACTGGGGGTGTGCCCGCAACCAAGGTACATGCCCTTGACTGGAATCGAACCTGGAACCTTTCAGTCTGCAGGCCGATGTTCTATTCACTGAGCCAAACTGGTTAGGGCTGTCCTTTAGTTTTCAAACAGGTAAAAATTTAAAAAGAAGAAAGTGTTTTAACTTTAAAATTATTATCAGCATTAAGTGAAATATTGCATGTATAAATAAACATGTTCAGTCTCCAAACAAAATACATCCCACAGCTTGCACCCTATTTTGCTGTTTTAAATTTAAATACAAAACAACTCTAAGCAGTTACACAAAATGAAAGAGTTGAAGTAATTCCATTTCTGTTTCCTATACTATTATTATTCACATGGAGTCTGCTGTTTATATGCAAGAAAGTCCCACTGGAGTTGGAGACACAAATTATGCTGGAAGGGAGCTCAGAAGATTTCAAACCATTATGAACTTATCCTTATATGTAACAAATTCTTATATGTTGGGAGCTAAGTTGCTTGAATTACTTTCCAATAGAGTACCATATTATTAGGGGATAAATAATAAAAACATGTTAACTTGAAATGTTTTTTGGGAAAGAAAAAAAAAGAGTATTCTATCAATGGATCATTTAAAATTGTTGGTGGATCGTGGCAAAAAAAAGCAAACAGACTTTAAGTTTGTTTTATTGCTTCTTAATAATTCCTCTAGATAATGCACCTGTTACTGCCTGCACCCCAGGCTTAAGAGGTTCGCTCTGCTGTGTGAGACTTCTGCAAAGTCTGCTTACAGGCAGCTGGCCAGTTGGTAGAAAATACTCCTTCTCGCACTGTTTCTTTCTTCCTCTCTGCAATGTCTTAAGTGGATATGATAGAGTTCTAGCAGCCCTTGTGGACCATGAAGGCAACTTGGATGAACGTTAGTGATAGGGTAGAGCAGAAAAAAGAGAGGATTCGGGTCTCAGATTTTGTGGACACACACTAAGGTGACTCCCAATGAGTTATGCCCTTGTAGAACCTCCTCTCACTGAGTTGAGACGCAACCTACGAGTTGCTTCTTCTAATCAATAGACTATGGCAAAGGAGACGGGATATTTCTCTAATGATTATGTTACATTATATGTCAAGGGTGAATGAATTGTGCAGATGTAATTAAGGTCCCTAATCAGTTGACTTTAACTTTATCAAAAGGGAGATTCTTCTGGGTAGGTGTGACCTTTGAAAGAGGGCCTATGCTTTCCCTGGAGTTATTTATAGACAGCTAAGCCTTAATCGATTCAGTAATGAGAAAGGATTTATGGAAGATCAATCATTTGTGGGTGAACTTGAAAAATGGGTACAGTTGTAGAAGTTGGAACCTGGATTGCTGAAGGTGGAAAATAATTTCCATGGTCAGAATCAATAAGGGAAAGTAGTAAGTATTTTGAAAAAGTAAGAATAATAAAATGTCACTAGATTGAGTGAGATTAAGCTGGAAAGGTAGATTAGGGCCAACTTACAAAACAAACAAACTTGGAGATTATTTTCAAGCAATAAAGAGCATGGAGATTTTCTGACCAGGGTGGTAGCATGATCAGAGCTATGCCTTATTTAACAAATGCAGTATGAGTCAGTTCTCTTTAGGTTGCAGGAACATATCTATAGGTAGATTTTGTTTTAAAGAAATTTATGGGAAGAGAAACTGGGGCAAAGAAACAGGAACAGGAAATTAGAGCCAGGGACCTCAGAAACCAGAACAAGAGACTCATACCTTAAGGGTTCTTTCATCTCTAGTCCATCCTATTGGATTTGGTTCTCTTCTGTGGTAAGTTTCCTACAGCTGGAGCATCACAGGGTTACAGCTGCCTACCACCAGGAAAGAGGGCATTGCCTGGTCAGCTCTGGTTTAAGATATGGCTGCTGGAAGCTGAACTTTGATTGGATAAACTTTGAAAAACCCCAAAGGAAGGGCAAGGGGTGGAATATGGTGATTGGCTTGGCCTAAGTGTGTGTGTGTGTGTGTGTGTGTGTGTGTGTGTGATGTGGTTTTAGGTGTGATTTGAATTTCGTAAGTCTATCTTTTTATATTAGGGTCTCAAAGACAGATGATACACTCATATGATTGTACTCCCACCAAAGGAATAAAATTTTAATTGAATTTACATTTAATTTAGGAATTGAAGTATGTATGCACAAATAATTATTTATCTTTACCACCATCAATCTCAATAGAACTATAAGCTATATAATTAAAATTAATTTCCACTATAAAAGTTTTTTTTTAAGGGAGATTCCACGAGGTGGCCATGAGGAAGACAGTGTGAGTGAGTGAGGGAGTGAAAGGGGAGTGTGTGGACGTGTGGTGTGTGTGTGTGTGTGTGTGTGTGTCTGAGTGAGGGACAGCTAGATATCGCAAGACCCTCAGGGGCTGGCGAGCCAGGCTCGCATAGCTGGGCAGCCTCTGTCACTGCTGTAATCTCTTCCAGAGCACCTGCTCTACCACAGAGGCTGTGCCATCTTGAAGGGGAGAGCTGCTGTAACTGGGAGCCTAGTCTCACCTCCACCCAGGGTGCCCTCAGACACCACCCAGGATCCTACAGCCACTCTGGCCAGGGGCCTGCTGCCTCGGCTGCCGATTCACAGACACTGGGACTCCAGCGTCTCCAGTTGAGGGCTCCTGTGAGTTCCAGAGGGTGCTCCCCTCCTGCCAGCCATATACTTTAGGCCCACGCATTGCAACCACGTGTGTGAACAGCCAAGCCTTACACAGCAGCCCCAGGCACTACGACCACTCCAGCAGCCATGCGAGCAGCTGCCACCCGTGACCGCCAGAGGAATAGCCACTGCCCAAGACCGCATGAGGAGCAGCCACCCAGCGATCTAACCTCTCCCTGAGGAGCAGTCGCTGCCCCACAACCACATGAGCAGCCACTCCACAACCACGAGAAGAACAGGAGCCCTGCGACCGCATGAGGAGCAGTCGCCTCCTGCAACTGGCCGAGGAGCAGCCGCTGTCCACAATTGTGTGACCTGCCACCAAGCCCACAGCTGCAGCCACAGGTCCTGCATGATGCAACACCTAGATCCCTTAGTGAAAGCAAAAATGGGGAGACAGAAGAACAACCCCAAAGAAAAGGAGAAATCACCAGAAAAGGAGCCAAATGAAATAGAGGCATGAAATATGTCAGAAAAAGGATTCTGAATAAGGGTCATACAGTTCATAAACTGGATGGATGAGAAAATCAACAACCCAACTAAGAACCAAGAAGAAATAAAGAGTGATATAGCCACAGTAAAAAAACCACTATGGCAGCTTTCAACAGTAGACTAGGAGAAGTGGAGGACCAAATTAGCAAATTAGAAGACAGGGAAGCAAAACACACCCAATATGAACTGCAACTGGAGAAAAAAAAAATCAAAAGACAGGTAGACAGCCTGAGGAAACATTGGGAAAACATGAAATGAAGCAGCATATGTATAATAGGGGTGCCAGAATGACAAGAAGAGTAGCAAAGGTTTGAAAACCTATTAGAAGAAATAATGTCAGAAAACTTCCCTGATTTGGGGAAGAAAAGTCACACAAGCACAGAGAGTCCCAAACCAGGTGAACCCAAAAAGACCCACACCAACACATGTTGTAATTACAATGGCAAATGTTAATGACAAAGAGAGAATCTTAAAGACTGCAAGAGCGAGACAGAAGGTTATCTACAAGGGATCTCCCATTAGATTATCAAATGATTTCTCAACAGAAACACATCATGCCAGAAAGAAATGGAAAGAAGTGTACAAAGTGATGCAAAGAAAGGGACTGAATCCAATAATACTCTATACAGCAAGTCTATCAATCAAAATTGAAGGAGAAATCAGGAGCTTCACAGATAAAAAACAAAAACAAAAAAAACACCACCACCACCACCACCACCAACAAAAAAAACAACTAAGGGAGTTTATTACTACCAAACCAGCAATGCAAGAAATGCTAAAGGGACTGTTGTAAAAAGAAGTGGGGGTGGGGGGGGGAGAATAAACACAGGCACAAAAAATAAAAATGGCTACAAACAAGTACCTATCAATAATAACTTTAAATGTCAATGGCCTAAATGCTCCAATCAAAAGACATCAAATGGGTGAATGGATAAGAAAACATGACCCATATATATGCTGTCTACAAGAGACCCACCTCAGAACAAGGGACTCACACGACTGAAAGTGAAGGGTGGAAAAATATCCTTCAGGCAAATGGAAATGAAAAAAAAAATTGGGGTAGCAATACTTATATCTGACAAAATAGACCTCAGAGTGAAAGCCATAACAAGAGATAAGGAAGACCATTTCATAGTACTAAAGGGGTCGATACAACAAGAGGATTTAACTCTGGTAAACATATATGCACCCAATGCAGGAGCACTCAGATAAATAAAAAATCTTTCTGGAAGATATCAAGGGAGAGCTCAGCAGCAATACAGTCATAGTAGGGGATTTTAACACCCTATTGACATCACTAGATAAATCCTCTAGACAAAAAATCAGCAAAGAAACAGCAGTCCTAAATGACTCACTAGATCAAATGTGCTTAATTGACATCTTCAGAACATTTTACCCCAAAGCTACAGAATATACATTCTTCTCAAGTGCACATGGGACATT
>NW_006285613.1:63343-71554 GCF_000327345.1 Myotis davidii
ATCCTGAGAACAAATGATAATGAAAATACAATAATACAAAATCTGTAAGACAAAGTTAAAGCAGTCCTGAGTGGGAATTTCATAGCATTACAGGCCCACCTCAAAAACCAAGAAAAACTGGTAATAAACCATCTAATTCTGCAACTTGAAGAATTAGAAAGACAGTAACAAGAAAATCCCAGAGTGAGCAGAAGGAAGGAAATAATAAAGATCAGAGCAGAAATAAATGAAATAGAGTCCCCCCAAAACAATATAAGAGATCAATGAAATCAAGAGCTAGTTCTTTGAAAGGATAAACAAGATTGATGAACCTCTAGCCAGGCTCACCAAGAAGCAAAGAGAGAGGACCCAAATAAACAAAATCAGAAATGAAAGAGGCAAAATAACAACTGACCCCACAGAAATACAAAAGATTGTAAAAAAAAATACTATGAACAACTTTACTCCAACAAACTAAACAACCTAGAGGAAATGGACATAGTTCTAGAAAAATATGACCTTCCAAAACTCAATCAAGAAGAATAAAAAAATTTCAACAGTCCAATAAGGAAGGGGGAAACTGAAGCAGTCATCAAAAAATTTCCAGCAATCAAAAGCCTGGGGCCAGACTGCTTCACAGGGGTTTTACCAAGCATTCAAAGAACTAAAGTCTATCCTTCTCAGACGATTCCAAAAAATTCAAGAGGAAGGCACACTTCCAAGCTCTTTCAATGAAGCCAGAATTACCCTAATCTCAAAACCAGATAAAGACAACACTAAGAAAGAGAATTACAGGCCAATATCCCTCATGAACATAGATGCCAAAATCCTCAACAAAATTCTAGCAAATCAGATCCAGCATTACATTAGAAAGATCATACATCATGACCAAGTGGGATTTATTCCAGGGATGCAAGGCTGGTATAATGTCCAGAAATCAATAAACGTGATACATCACATAAACAAATTGAAGGATAAAAATCACATAATTATATTAATTGATGGAGAAAAGGCATTTGACAAAATCCAACACCCTTTTCTGATAAAAACTCTCAGTAAAGTGGGAATAGAGGAATCATACCTCAACATAATAAAAGCCTTATATGACAAACCTACAGCTAACATTATACTTAATGGGCAAAACCTAAAACCATTTCCCCTAAGAACAAGAACAAGACAGGGATGCCCTCTCTCACCACTCCTGTTCAACATAGTACTGGAAGTGCTAGCCATAGCGATCAGACAAGAAGAAGAAATAAAAGGCATCCAAATTGGAAAAGAAGAAGTAAATTGTCATTCACAGATGACGTGATATTGTACATAGAAAACCCTAAAGGCTCCATCAAAAAACTACTAGAACTAATAAATGAATTTGGCAATGTAGCAGTATACAAAATTAACACCCAAAAATCTATGGCTTTTTTATACACCAATAATGAACTCAAAGAAAGAGAAACTAAAAAAAAAAAACCCCAAAAAACAAAAAAACAATCCCATTTACCATTGCAACAAAAAAAATTAGGATACCCAGGAATAAATTTATCCAAGTGGGTAAAGGACCTGTACTCAGAAAAATACAGGACGGTGAATTAAGAGATAGAGGAAGATATAAACAAATGGAAAAATATACCATGTTCATGGATTGGTAGAATCAACATCATTAAAATGTCCATACTACCCAAAGCAATGTATATATTCAATGAAATTCCTAATAAAATACCAAAGGCATACTTCAAAGACCTATAACAATCTCTCCAAAAATTCATCTGGAATAAAAAAAGACCCTGAGTAGCTGCAGCAATCTTGAGAAAGAAGAACGAAGTTGGAGGGATCACAGTGAAAGATGTCAAGCTGTACTACAAAGCCACTGTTCTCAAAACTGCCTGGTACTGGCACAAGAACAGACATAGAGAACAATGGAACAGAACAGAGAACCCAGAAATCGACACAAGCCATTATGCTCAATAATATTTGACAATGGAGGCAAGAGCATACAATGGAGTCAAGACAGTCTCTTCAATAAATGGTGTTGGGAAAATTGTTGTTGGAAAAATGAAATTAGACCACCAACTTACACCATACACAAAAATAAACTCGAAATGGATAAAGGACTTAAACGTAAGATGGGAAACAAAAAAACCCCTAGAAGAAGCCATAGGCAGCAAAATAGCAGACATTTGTCGTAACAATAACTTTACCAATACAGCTCCTCAGGCAATGGAAACTAAGGAGAAAATAAACAGATGGGACTACATCAAAATAAAAAGCTTCTGCACAGCAAAAGAAACTATTAACAAAACAACAAGAAATCCCACTGCATGGGAGAACATATTTTCCAACATTATCTCCAATAAAGGTTTAATCTCCAACATTTACAGGGAACTCATACAAATTAACAAAAGGAGATAAACAACCCAATTAAAAAGTGGGCAATGGACCTAAATAGACACTTTTTGAAAGAGGACCTAAGGAAGATCAAGAGACATATGAAAACATGCTCAAAGTCACTAATCATCTGAGAGATGCAAATCAAAACAACAACTAGGTACCACCTCACACCTGTCAGAATGGCTATCATCAACAAATCAACAAACAACAAGTGCTGGAGAGGATGTGGAGAAAAAGGAACCCTCTTGCACTGCTGGCGGGAGTGCAGACTGGTGCACCCTTTGTGGAGAACAGTATGGAGTTTCCTCAAAAAACTAAAAATGGATCTCTCATTTGACCCAGTGATCCCAAAAGAAAGAAATCTTACCATTTGCAACAGCATGGATGGAACTGGAGAGCATTATGCTAAGCAAAATAAGCCAGTCAATGAAAGAAAAATACCACATGATCTCACTCATTTGTGGAATATAATGAACAACATAAACTGATGAACAAAAATAGAACCAGAGTCATGGAAGCATCTAACAGATTGTCCAACTTATGAGGGAAGGCAGGGGGTGAGGGTGATGGGGTAAGAGATCAATCTAAGGACTTGTATGCATGCCTGTGAGCATAACCACTGGACACAGACGGAAGGGGTGGTGAGGGTATGTACTGGGGGGTGGGGGCTGCCGGGGAGAGGTCAATGGGGAAAAAGGAGACTTATGTAATACTTTAAACAATAAAAAATTTAAATTAAAAGAAGTTTTTAAATGCTCAAGTATTAATATGTTATGTGTCCAAAGTGTTTAAAATATTCTCTTTATAGCACCCATCATAGGAAGAAAAGAGAATTTCAGAGTAGCTACTAATTACTAGTAGTACCAAGGTATTTCTGAGTTCTTAAAATAATTTCAGTGAAGTACTAACTTGTTTAAGAAAGCAAAACGCCTTCACTTAAATGTACTATTAGACTTGGATAATTGTTAAATAAAAATCTCTGACCATCTAATAAATATATTTAAGCCTGCACATTTTACCAGATGTACTTGAGGTACCTGTGAAACATTTGGAAAGTTTAGGGTCTTTTTCTAAATTCTTGGATATATTGATTATCTCTAATTTTATTTAGAAATTTCATACATACAAAGTTGACTAGAATCTTTAATTGACATGGTAAATATCTTTCTCAGGAATCGAAGATGCCTGCGTTTAAAATGCCTGAAGTGCATTTTTAAAAATGTGGCAGTAATACTTCCTGGGAGACTTCCAGTCGGCTCCCTGTTAGGTGCAGTGTATACTGTCTACCACTAGGTGGAACTCTTTCTCCACCTATACGAATCTACCTTAAGCAAAGTGGCTGCAAAACCAACCCATTTTTTTTTTTTTTTAAAATCTCCTGGCTACTATTTCAATACAGGATACAACTTTACCTCAAGTATTTACTCACAATTGTAACCATACAGTATTTTCGAAGTGGTTGGCTAAGCACAAAGCACTGTGAAAAGTGAAATTTATATCTGATTTCTGTAGTATCATCCCACACCACATTTCAGAAAACCAATACTATCGATACCTCTAGTTGCTGATGAATTTGCAATTAAAGAAAGCTACAGGGTTGTCATCTCTTTAAAAAGACAGTTGGCATACCCGTGATTTGTCCATGATAAGGTCACATATTGCAGTAACTAAACAATTTTACATGTGAAATAACAAAATTCTAAGTTATTGGTTATATATTACTAATATATTACTATATATTACTATATATTACTAATATATTACTAATCACTCAGGGTATTATTATTGGTAGACTGTACATCTATGAAGGAGGAATACACACGGATTCTGTCTGCGGTCTCTTGCTGAATGCTTGCTATAGATCAAGCAGGTGATTGACATGGCTAGGAATGCCTGATCGTTTAACCTTCCTGGGAGTGGTTCTCCCACTACTGCTTGTGAATGCACCGTACACATTTCTGAAGATGAAGAGGACATAAACCTCCTTCACATGCATGTCCGCTGGGCCCTCTGGAGAAGAGATTTATATGTTTTACTTCAACATCTGATTTTAAATCCAGCAATTCTAGATATTGGAACTTTAAAATTTCTCTCACCAATGGACAAAAGATAAGACAGGAAATAATTCAAAGCTAAATAAATTATGATTTAAAAACTAAAACAAGCCAACTGGGTGAATTAATGCTTGGAACATATATATGCACTTTTCCCCTCAGATTCACCTATCCAGTTTAGTTGTTCATTCACTGACTCATTCAATCATTTATTCATTGAACAAACTTTTATTGGGCACGCTCATGCATTTCAGATACAGAAGTAATAAAAAAATGGCCTCTATTTGTGGAGGCTTAAAGTTCATGGTAAAGTGGAACCGCTAAGGAGAGGGAGAATCAGATTTGTAAACGGAAAAAATAACACAGTGGTAGCTCATAGGTGATCTTTCATTTGGACATAATGGCAGACATGAATGGAAAGATCTTTTGGTGACTTAACAGGCCTTGAGGCTAAGTGGACAGAAAGGTTCCACGGTCTGGATAGATGTGTTGCTGCACCTGCTGTGGCTTTGCTGTCCATTGCCTGCAGGTCAGGCAGACAGAGTGCTCCCACCTGCCCACTGAGCTGCATGTGACCACATGACCAACTTTTGAGCAAAGAGACGGATATGAAAGTGTTGGGAGAGACTTTTGGGGACAGGTGAGTGGACAGGTGCTGCCCACCTCCTCTGAGCCACCAGCACACGCCACAGCCAGGGGTGGTGAGATCTACGCCCTTTCATTCGAATTGGATCAAGCATAAGCCGGGCATAAAATCAACACTGGTTTTCATTTTACTCATATCAGTTGAGTCTGGTTTCCCTGGTAAAGGTTTATTTAATTATAGGAACGAGAGCCTGCTGTTTGTTCTAACTTTGGAAATAGAATGTTCGTTTTTAGCCAGACAGAAATAGATAGAAATAATGATCAAATCTAGCAATTTAACCTCTTTCACACAAGCAAGAGTGCAAGTCTTAACAAAGGTTAAGGAAGAAATACCGACGACTCCATCAGAAGCTGACAGGCCCTGCTCTCATGGTGGACGCTAAGCTGCAGGGGTCAGACATGTAATGTTAATAACAGAAGCTAGAGAGGGACTGAGAGACAGTAAGGGTGGGAAGTGATCTTCTCAGGGTCTCATCTTGATTAGAAATCCCATTTAATGCCCTCTGGACGCCCTGAGCACCTCTTTTGAGGAGAAAAGAGTATTAAGGAGTAATCCCACGGTTTTAAGCGCTATTTTTGAGAAAGCCCATTCATGTCCTCTTTTCCTGCCTTGCATAGATTGGGTTCATTCCATCAGTGGACTCACTCCCTTGTCTACTACACTTTCCACTCCCTCCCTCGGTAAATCCAACGCTTAGCTTTACCGAAGGAGCTGAAGGCAGTGGGAGGAAACGCAGGACGGCTCTGATGCTCCTGGACAGCGGTGTTGCTGCTTCTCATCCTGCTGGTAGCACAAAAAGACCGAGTTCACTCTGCTCCTCGTGATCGAACCTCTGAGGTTTGGTCAGAACATTTAAATACCTAACACGTAGCCTTCCTAAAGTTCTCTAATGAGGCATTCATAGATAGTAATTATTCGGTCAGTAGAAGCTGCTTACTAGGGAAACTATTTTAAATTAAAAATATGGCTTATCTGAAATACAATATTAACTAATGATTGTACCAGTATTTTAAAGAGATTCAGTATAAGCAGGTTGACTATGCATACATTGTTCTGTCTATGATATTATTTGTTCTTAGTAAACACTTCCTAGATGCTATAAAGAAAACAATTAATGGAGTCTACGTTCTTTTCTTAATCAGATGAGTTCATTCATGCTTTTAACCAGTGTTTGTTGAGTGCATATTATGAATGTGATAAACACAGGATTGTTTTACTTATTGTAAACTTTGTTTAATGCCTGCATTTTCTACTGAGGACAGTAACTCTGTCTGCCTTAGGCACAGCTGCATCCCCAGAACTCACCAAAGTGCCTTACATGTGATAAGTACCCAACGAATGGAGAGACAGCTACCTCTGCTGACCAGATGAGCATCCTCGGATACTTAGGGCAGCTAAGATGGGTCAATATCAATTCTGGTTAGACTCAGGAGGATAATGGAGATTGTTTCAGGAAAAAGGATCAGGTGATCCAAATATATGTAAAACACTTATCCATGGAACAACATTCCCCTTGTCCTTGGAATATATTAAGGACATCTGCTTTTATATTAAACTAGAGGCCTAGTACACAAAATTCGTGCACTGTGTGTGGGGTGTGTGGGGGTGTGTGTGTGTGTGTGTCCCTCAGCCCAGCCTGTGCCCTCTCGCACCTGGGGATCAGACGTAAGCTGGCAGTTGGACATCCCTCTCGCAGTCCGGGACCCCTTGCTCCTTACCACCTGCTTGCTCGCTGCTCCTTACAGCTCAGCTCACTGCTCCTGAGTGCTGCCGCAGAGGTAGAGAGGCTCCTGCCACTGCTGCTGCACTCGCCAGTGGTGAGCCTGGCTTCTGGCTGAGTGGTGCTCCCCCTGTGGGAGCACACTGACCACCAGGGGGCAACTCCTGTGCTGAGTGTCTGCCCCCTGGTGGTCAGTGCACATCATAGTGACTGGTCATTCTGGTTGTTCCACCATAACGGTTGGTTAGGCTTTATTATACAGGTTGGGTAGGGCAAAGTTAAACATCAAGATTATAACTAAGTCACACAGTGGGATAATTTCTGAGATAAATGAAAGATGTTTCTTCTTATCTTTAGCATTTCTGTATCTCTATGAATGAGCTATTCAACAAGCAAATATGAACACAGGGTACTAGATCCTCTTAGGGCCTGACCCAAGGGTAAGTAATCAGAGGGCTGGTGAAAGTTTGACTGCTCACTTTTTTAAATTAACAGACTTTATTTCTTAGAGGAGTTTTAGGTTTACAGAAAATTTGAACAGAGAGTACAGAGTTTCCATATATTCCTCCCATGCCATAATTTCTTCTATTATTAATGTTTTACATTGGTGTGGCACATTTGTTACAACTGATGAACCAATATGTACACATTATTTTTAGGTAAAGTCCATATTTTATCTTCTGGTTTTACTCTGCATCACGCAATTCTATGGATTTTGCCACATGCATGATGGCTCCAAGTTTTATCCAGCATATGGGCTAAATAAGACAAGATTTTAGTAGAATGAACAGGTGAGAAACCAATAAAATTAAAAAATGTATGTGTGCAATAAAATGATTTAAACTATGTAGATTGGTGCTGTATTATTTCATAGGTTTTTACTTCCACTGTGAAGTGGTTATAAAAGTAGATTTATTAGTAAATGTTCACCTGTTATACTTATATAGTTGGATTTATTTAAATCAATGAATAAAACTAATTATAAAACACTTCGGAAATATTTGATAATAGTGAGAGTATTGCCCTCACATTTAGTTAAAGATTTAACAAGAAGACAATTATGCCATTTTTTCAAATCTGCTAACTTCTGGGTATTCAGGTATTTAAGACAAGACTGGTTTATGTTTGCCATATATTTGGGCACATAGGAAGTACGTAAGACATGCTAGCTATTGATTATGATTGTAACTTCTCTAATATAGAGCTGTTAAATCAAGTTTTTATCCCTGAAAATGAGAGAGAAAATTAGGAAAAAAAAACCAACCACAAACACCCATTTTTGCATGAGAAGTCACTGAGGAAAATTGTTCTCTGAACAGAATCTTACAGATAGAAAGGAAGTAGAGATCACTCAGTGCAGCTTCGTAACCTAAGTCATGGATCCCTTCCACACTGCCTGCCTCCATGGGCCTACAGCTTAGATC
>NW_006285613.1:71592-74344 GCF_000327345.1 Myotis davidii
GAAGTGGCCTCCCATCAATGGGGAGCTGTAGCTATCCAAGAGGTTTTTCTTAAGCTACACCTGAACTTTTCCTGTTAATAATTTCTACCCGTGGGTCCTAGTTTTGCCCTTTGGTGTTGGAAAGAATGCAGCTGTCTTCTGCCTCAAACAGTCCCCCCTTCCAGGCTATTCTACTATAGTCTAGGCAGGGGTGGGCAAACTTTTTTACTCGAGGGCCACAGGGAGCTGTAGCTATCCAAGAGGTTTTTCTTAAGCTACACCTGAACTTTTCCTGTTAATAATTTCTACCCGTGGGTCCTAGTTTTGCCCTTTGGTGTTGGAAAGAATGCAGCTGTCTTCTGCCTCAAACAGTCCCCCCTTCCAGGCTATTCTACTATAGTCTAGGCAGGGGTGGGCAAACTTTTTTACTCGAGGGCCACAGTGGGTTCTTAAACTGGACTGAAGGGCCGGAACAAAAGCATGGATGGAGTGAACTAATATTTGTGTGAACTAATATAAATTCAAAGTAAACATCATTACATAAAAGGGTACGGTCTTTTTTTTTTTTAGTTTTATTCATTTCAAATGGGCGGATCTGGCCTGCGGGCTGTAGTTTGCCCACGGCTGGTCTAGAGTAAAATTTAAAAAAAAAAGGATCTTGCTGTTATCTTGTTTTTGGATTTCTCACACCTTGCTTACACTTCTGGAAATGACCCTTGCCTATTAAAATAACTCTTTTTTTCTTTCTTTATTGTTATTATTTGTGAAAGGAACACTTAATATAAGACCTACCTTCTTAACAAAACTTTAGGCATGATTGTCAGAGGGAAGGGGGTGGGGATTGGGAGAGGTAGAAGGTAAACAGGGGATAAATGGTGATGGAAGGAGACTTGATTTGGGGTGGTGAACACACAATACAATATATAGATGATGTATTCTAGAATTGTATACCTGAAACTGATATAATTTCATTAACCAATTTCACCCCAATAAATTCAATTAAAATAAAATAAAAGGAACCTTTGTATGAAGAAAAAAAGATTACTGTACAGTATTGCTAACTATACGTAGTATACTGTACTGTAGATCTCTAGGACTTACTCATCTTGTGTAACTGAACTGTTGTGTCCTTTGACTAATATGCCCTGTTTCCCCTCCCCTAACCCCTGACAGCCACTATTCTGTTCTCTGCATGTATAAGTGTAACTATTATAGATTCTTCATATAAGTGATACCATGTGGCCTTTGTCTTGCTGTGTCTGACTTATTTCACTTAGCACAATGTCCTCCAGGCTCATCCACTTCCCAAATGACATGATTTCCTTTTTCTTTAAGGCTGAATAATGTTCCATTGTATGTATATAAGGCATTTTCTTTTTTCATCCATTGATGAATACTTAGACTAGAAAAGCAAAAGTAGACAAGTGGGACCACATCAAACTAATAGCTTCTGCATAGCAAAGGAAACAATAAACAAAATTAAAAAGGCAACCATGGAATGGAAGAAAATATTTGCAAACCATACATCTAGTATCCAAAATGTAAAGGAACTTCTATACCTCAATAGCAAACAAACAAAACGACTACAGAATGGGCAAAGAAATCAAATAGACATTTAGACATTTCCCCAAAGAAGGCATAAAGATGTTTGATAGGTACATAAAAAGGGGCTCAATATCACTAATCATCAGAGAACCACAAATCAAAACCAAAATAAAATTACTCTTAAGATTGTGAGTTCCACAATGAAACATATATCGATACTCGATATAGTTTTACTGTCACTTACTGTGCTTCTATTGTTGAATGCTCAACTTTTACCTTTAAAATGAAGGATTTGACTTAAATAATTTCTAAGGTCCTTTTCAACTTTTAAAAGATAATTTTATTCAGTGTGTGTGTGTGTGTGTGTGTGTGTGTGTATGTTCACGTGCATGTTACCGACTGGCTTCTTGAAATTGCAGCTGGTTCAGAGAACCAGATAAATTTTCACATGAACTTCTGCTACACTGCATCCTAAGCAGCTTCCTGACTGTACATTTATGTTATTACACCCTCCTTGTTTGTTTCTCTTTGTTGCTGAAGCCCATGTGGACAATTTTGAATGTTAATTCCATATTTGTTGGGTTAGTTAGCCCACCAAGATCTGTGTCATCTATGAATTTTATCAGCATGATTCTTACATATTCATTTAATTTGTTTATAAAAGTTCAGTAGAGAAGGGATAACACAGAATCTTGTTTGCAGCCCTTTCTCTACCCCTCAACATCATTCTATCCATCAACAATCTTTGAATACTCCTGTCGTACCACCCCAATCTAATTGATATCATTATACAGCCTACATTCCCCTAAGTTGTCCAAAAAGAGATCATGAGTGGACTGTCAAATACTTCGCAAGAGTACAATATACTGTGTCTCCGGTACTACCATGGACTCCTGAGATTACCAAAGCTGCCCGAGGAGGGAAGGCTTTTGTTGGACCTGACTCGAGGTGACCTGCCCCATACTGTCTCCTAAACGTCACTGTTCATTCTCTCTCTTTTTAAAGCTCCTAAGCCAAGTTTAATAACCCATTCTGGGATTTTTTGGAAAAGGAATGTCAAGTTTTCCAGTCTCTATTTTCTGGGAACCATCTTTTCTCTATCCTTGGAAAGCAGAACAACATTTGTTTGTCTCCCATTTATGGGTAGAAAAGGTCGATTATTACACTTGGTTCATATAGTGCCTAGAGATTAAAGGTACTAGTGGGTCGGAAAAGTGATTTTTAAAAA
>NW_006285613.1:74773-77703 GCF_000327345.1 Myotis davidii
ATTGATCAGCTGCCTCCTGCACACCCCCTACTGGGGATGTGCCCGCAACCAAGGTACATGCCCTTGACCAGAATCAAACCTGGGACCCTTGAGTCCACAGGCCGATGCTCTATCCACTGAGCCAAACCAGTTAGGGCGGAAAAGTGATTTGTGAAGGGGACTGGACTTTGTCAGTTTAGTCATGAAATGCTTCCTTCCTCTGTGATTCTTCATGCCCCTTCAATAGAGTCAATAAATGATGCATAATCAAGAGAATAATTTCATTAGTAAGTGAGCTAATTTAGGTACCCAATGCAATGCATCCAAACACCTAGTTTATTCTGCTCATGGCACAATGAGTAAAGTTAGGGTCTCCCTCACCCCTATTCACTAATAAAGCTGTGAGTGGAACCACTCAGGTGGCTCCTGTTAACAAACAGCTTGGGTTCCACAAGTCTGTTTGAAAATCCACTTGGTCCTAAGAATGAAGTGACTACGGGCTACACTTGTAATCGCAGGTGCTCGTACACGAAACACGAGTGTAGCCTCAGTTCTTTACAGCTGAGGAAGCCGTGGCTTCTTGCTGATGGACAGGCATCTTTCCTCAGAGGCAGCCGTTTCATCTCTAATGAAACACTGTTTAAAGAGGATGATGGTGAATTTTATGTGTCAACTTGGCTAGCTTATGGTGCCCAGTTGTTTAGCCAAACACTAGTCTAGATGTTGCTCTGAAGGTATTTTAAAGATGTGATTAACATTTACAACTGGTTGGCTTTAAGTAAAGGAGATCAGCCTGGATAATGTGGGTGGGCCACATCCAATCAATTGAAGGCCGTAAGAACAACAAACTGAGGGGGAAAACAACAACAACAAAAACCACTGAGGTTTCCCCGGGAAGAAGGCATTCCATCTGAAGACGGTAACATAGAAACCCCGCCTGAGAGTGTAGCCTTCCCACCTGCCCGCCGTCCAGGTTTTAAACTCAAGACTTCAACCCTTGCCTGAGTGTCCAGCCAGCTGGCATGCCTTACAGATTTCAGACTTACTGGCCCTCACAATCGAGTGAGGCAATTCTTTAAAATAAAACGATTTCTCTCTCTGCAATGATGTCTATGCATAGATATAGATAGCCATCCTATTGGTTCTGTTTCTTTGGAGAATCCTGCTTTACACGGGAAGGTAACTTCCCTCCTTATGATCTTCGCATGTGACACGTGGAACTGTTTGTGGCTCTTGCCATTGCCGGCCACTCACTCTGACGCTGTGCAGAATCTCCTGGGCCAGGGACAGGTGGCAGCCACCCACACGGCCAGCAAGGTCAGGCACATAAGCAGGCACTTCATAAATATTTGGGGGTACGCTGAATACAATGTAAAGAGAAGCTAACCCGCTCTTGTGCCGTTGACATGCCTTCCGCTAACATCCGCTACAATCATATAAAGTGTCTGTTTCCAGTGCAGCGTGCACATGTGTTCTTTCTCTGAGGACCCACTGCAGCCTGGGAGCTGTGGGGAGACACCACAGTTGCTGTTGCAGTTGGTGCTCTGGCTGTCGTGCCCTGTTTTAGGCTCAGTTCTTCATCATTTCCTGGTTCAGGCCCCTTGGTTGGGAGCAGAGAGGAAGCCACTCTCTTTGGAGTCTAAGGACCCTTGTTTTTAGGCCCCTTTGTAGCACCCCTGCCCTTCACCCCCCAGACTTTACCTCCAAGACATTGCCAAATTTCTAATTAGATAAAAGTAAACAATTTTACTGATTGTCACTCAAGTTGCGAAGTCTAGGCTGAGAAATAAGTTCTGAAACGGAGAGTTCCAAACTGTCTGGGTTTTGATTAAATTTTCAACCAGAGAGAAAATTTGTGTTAGAAATGAGTGATTACTGGGAAGAATGGGGAACTGCAATGGAAATGTCATGTACCTTGTCCATTTTAGATACTGCTGAAGCAATGCCATCCAAGAGAAAGAAAACTAGTGAAAGACCAAGGTAAGCACACTGTGGAAGGAACTGGGTTACAGAAGTGCAGACACTATCGAAGACAGTATGGAGATTTGTGAAAAAACTAAAAACAGAACTACCATATGACCCAGCAATTATACTTTTGGGTATTTATCTGAAGAAAACAAAAACACTAGTTTGAAAAGATATATGCACCACTATGTTCACTGCAGCATTATTTATACTAGCCAAGATATGGAAGCAAACTTGGTGCCCATTGATAGATAAGTGGATAAAGATGTGATACACAATGGAATCTTACACAGCAATATACAAGAATGAAATTTGGTCCATTTGTGGTGCTTGGGTATTTATTCGAAGAAAACAAAAACACTAGTTTGAAAAGATATATGCACCACTATGTTCACTGCAGCATTATTTATACTAGCCAAGATATGGAAGCAAGCTTGGTGCCCATTGATAGATGAGTGGATAAAGATGTGATACACAATGGAATCTTACACAGCAATATACAAGAATGAAATTTGGTCCATTTGTGGTGACATGGATGGGCCTAGAGAGTTTTATGCTAAGTGAAATATGCCAGAGAAAGGTAAATACAGTATGATTTCACTTATATGCGCAATCTAAAACAAAACAAAGTAAGCAAACGCACAAAACAAAAACAGATTCATAGAAACAGAGACCAAAGGGATGGTAGCCAGAGGGGAAGGGGTGGGTGATGGGGAAAAAAGGTGAAGAGGAATATAGTGAATAAAATTGTGATAAGTTGCAAGGTGGGTGATCACAATGCAAGGCATTAAAATGTTGAATCACTATATTGTACCCCTGAAACTAATATAATATTGTATACCAACTATTCTTAAAAAAAAGACAGAAGTGCAGGCAGAAACTTATGTATATGATGTGAAGTGAAATACTTTGTATCATCTCATTTAATCTTACAAGGACTTTTTTTGCTCCATTTTAAGATAAAGAGCTGAAGTTCAGAATATTTA
>NW_006285613.1:78072-84291 GCF_000327345.1 Myotis davidii
ATGAAATTTGGTCCATTTGTGGTGACATGGATGGGCCTAGAGAGTTTTATGCTAAGTGAAATATGCCAGAGAAAGGTAAATACAGTATGATTTCACTTATATGCGCAATCTAAAACAAAACAAAGTAAGCAAACGCACAAAACAAAAACAGATTCATAGAAACAGAGACCAAAGGGATGGTAGCCAGAGGGGGAGGGGTGGGTGATGGGGAAAAAAGGTGAAGAAGAATATAGTGAATAATATTGTGGTAAGTTGCAAGGTGACAGATGATTACTAAAATTAGTGGGTGATCACAATGCAAGATATTAAAATGTTGAATCAATATACCCATGAAACTAATATAATATTGTATACCAACTATTCTTAAAAAAAAAAAAAAAGTGCAGGCAGAAACTTATGTATATGATGTGAAGTGAAATACTTTGTATCATCTCATTTAATCTTACAAGGACTTTTTTTTTTTTTGCTCCATTTTAAGATAAAGAGCTGAAGTTCAGAATATTTACATAAGTTTGCTCAGTATCCTAGATTTTAAAGTAACAAATCCAGGAGAAGAATAAAGGTTTATCCAACTCCAAAGCCCATGATTTTCTCATCTATACTTCATTGTAGAAAAAGAAACTTATTTTCTGAAAAGACATCATATTAAGTAATATACATTTAACGTTTAGCATCGTTTGAGGCCATTTCCCTACTGTGAAAAATCATGCACATTTCTGCAGTAACTGGCAAGCAAACTGGGGAAATATAGTTTTTCCCCTTAATTATATCAAGCAAATGATCTTACAATTACATAAGAAGTCGCCCATTATAGTCTAGCCGGTGGCTTGGCTTCTTGTCCAAACCTCACAGTGAAAAAATATGCAGACTTTCTGGAACCACATATTAAAGTCTCCGCAGTTGAATCAGCCCTTCTTTCTGCGTAACCTAAACTCAGTACTATTCAGCACATTAGAGAACTCCAGGGATGAGATCTTTAAAGCCCAATGTCAAACAAAAGGTGACTACCTGATAATCATCACCTTGGCTTCACTCTCATGAAAACGGGCTCTGTCCTCATTTATTCTCAGGCATGTGGGCTGTCCTGCAGCGAGGTGCCCTGTTTCACAGCCTTGTAAAAAGAGATCAATCCACAATTTGGCATAAGTACAAAGTAATGGTATGATGTTCTCGTGTAAACTGGCTCTGAAGAAAATTCCTAATCAGATATGCCAGAAACGGTGAGTGGTTCTGACATCTCTCAAATAAGCATAGAGTCTCCAAGGTGATTATTATGAGTGACAGCCCTCATTTGAGGCGTTAAATTGAGTCGATTCGATAGGGGCTGCTGGAGAGCGGGAAGAGCACCGAATGTGGAGCCAGAAAGCATCTATCACAGCCCACCCAGGGGCGCCCTTTGCACTGTGGTGCTGCCTGCGGCGTCAGCCACCTAACTTTCTGAGCTTCCTTCTTCCCTTGTGACCCTGTTGAGTAATAACCACCCGGCATTGCTGAGACAGTCAAGCGAACCTGACAATATGAAAACCCTCAGAATAGTGGAGCACTAGAATAGAATGTGAGAACACATTCATAGGTAACCTTTAGGTTTAATACCACAATTGGAAACCAAGGCCTTCAAATTCTTAGAAAATATCAGTGATGCTGATAATGAGCTGGAGCTGGTCAGAAATTCCAGAATCACCCGTGTATATGAGGTCCAGGTTATGTTTGACACGTAGGGCCCCGTTTGATACGTATGCCCAGTTTGGTAGGTAAAGCCATAGTAGAAGACGTCGGTTCAGTTTTGCAAGCCCCAGAGGCCAGTGCACACTGCTGGCTTTGAATACTGGAAAACAGATCTCAGCAGTTTCCATGGACTCACTTTAACCTTGCCTCGCGTTAATGAGATCAGAACAAAACCGAATAAACATACTAGAAACCTGGTGCTTTGCAAACCATAATGGCATTTTAGAGAGCCAGAAATAAAATCAGATTTATTGTGTGTAGGACTGCACTGGGTAAGAGGACAACACTGTGTCCATTCTATCTGTGGCTCAAATATGTCCTTGGAGAGAGAGTCTTATTTGAGGCAGGATTGCGACATCGATAGAAGACAGAAATGAGAGCCAAGGGCTTAACTCCTTCCTAATCCTAGTTCTTTCACAGTGACTACTTTGAGTTTCTCGTTACTAATGCTGTACGGTATATCCACATGGATGTTAGGAAACCCCCTTCGCCCCTTAGTAGGGATAAATAGTGTTTTATTGTTCAGGTTATCTAATCTCTGTTTGCTTTGGCTTTGTCATCTGAAAAGTGGGGAAAAATAATAGGACCTATTTATTAATACACCAGTTCCCTGATGTACGGATTCGTGCACATTGAAAGGAAATTAATTAGAAGGTGGCCAGTGGGGTGAGTCTGGGCGAGAAGGGCGGGACATGCCCTGGAACCAACCTCCCACAGTCCCTCCCTGGTCTGTCGGACCTGGGGCGGGGCAGAGGCTTGAAGGTCATCTGCAGTGAGTGGGGTCCCTCCGGCAGGGGGGGTCCCTCAGCCTGGCCTGCAGGGATGAGGCTGAAATCAGCTCTTCGATATCCCCTGAGATTGTGAGGGTCCTGGATTGTGAGAGGGTGGTTCTTGGGTGATGCACCCTGGAATGGGTCTCCCTCCTCTCTGGTTCTGGGTGCATCACCTGAGAACCACCGCTGCCAAGTCACCGCAGCTCGGCAGCTCCTATGTTGAGCATCTGCTCCCTGGTGTTCATAGCTACCAGTCGGATGGTCTTTTATATATACAGATATAAAACACATAAGTGAGAGACTGTGAAAAATAGTGTCTAAAAGCACAGATTCTAAAGTTTTACTGTCTGGGTTAAAATCTCAGCTTTACCTTATCATTTGCTCATTAGATCTTCTCAAAATTGGGTAAGAATAGAACCAACCTCATAGAGTTATTGTTAGGATTAAATGTGCCATTACATGGATAATTCTATTAACAGGGCTGACACAATAGTAAGTACTATATAAATGTTTGCTATTATAGCATTACTTGTTTCTTGGAAAAGCTTTAAATACTATTTATAAGAATATGAAAATTTAAAGTTTATAGCATTACTAACATTTGTTTCCCTGGTTCTATTAGGTATACAAATAATATAATAGCAATATTGGGTTTTTCTTTATTTTTTTAGACCTAATATGTTGGCAATGTCACTCATATAGCATTTTCTCTCTCTCTTTTTTTAAGATTAAGTATTGGCATACCTTTTACCAAATCTTTATTGAGATAACTTTATCCCCTGATTTACTGAAACTGAAGTTATTTAATCTCTCTGTTTCCAATCCCTTTCTCCTTCTGAATGCAAAAAGTCAATGACTTTTAAAGCCTGCATACAGAGAAGATTCACACACATTGCGAGGATGATAAGTAAACTAATGTTTATTTGGGACAATTTCAATTTTGTCTCTTCTTTACTCACAGCACTCATTTGAATGCACTTGCCATCCACTTATTTATACGGTGTTAATTGAGCAGACTTGTCAGGCACCATGCTAGGCGGTGGAATTCATGATTCTGACCCTTGAATGGTGTTTTACAGCTTACAGGTCGCTTTCACATAAATTAACTCACTCCCAGGGGCGCGCACTTCATTTCACCCCAGTTCTTCCTCCCCATTTAACGTTGTATTTCTCTTAATCTTCCTCATTCCTTTGTCAAATCTTTATTGTACAGAATATTTACTAAATGAATTAGGGGTGGGCTGAGAGGGGAAGCTGATTGGAAGAGAAGGCAGTAGGTGGGGGAGGAGAAACCAATCAGATGAGATGAGGAACCCCTGTACCCCACCCTTCAGGTTAAAAACACAAAGTTCTGTCTCTTATTAAGAAAGTACACAGAGTCACTTGCGGTTTCCACATCCTCCACTCCCCCCTGACAATGAGCATATTTAACATATTGAAGAAACTACGGCTTTCTTTTTGTCCTTCCTTCCCTTATAAACAAGCACGCAGGTGCTTAAGTCCCATAATTAACGTTCCATAATTATAATTCCTCTTGAATTTCATGACACCAACCAGGCAAAAAAAACAAAAAACAAACAAAAAGAACATATAAAATCAACCAGAAAATTATTCTTTCAATCTCATATCAGCACATTTCATTCATTATTATGCCTCTTATCCACAGGGAAGACTTCTATAAGAAAACACCAATGACTTCCTGCAGTAGGCTAGCTTATGGTGGATGAAAGTTACACCAAGTGGAGCAGGAAAGTAGTATGCTGCTTAGGTCTAGGCATGCAATATCTCTCACATTTGAGCTTGTACTGATCTCTTCAAGGGTCCTCTGGAGATTCACAGGATATAAGCAGATGATACAATTGACACAAACTTCTACTGTAAGACGTATCAAGTTCATTTCTAACAGACCCCTTTTAACTTGCTTTATTCTCTGCCTGGAATGCTCTTCCTCCAGAATTCCCATGGCTGTCTCTTTCTTATCAGCTCAATGTCACGTTCATGGAGAGGCCTTCTCAGCCAGTCTGTACAAAGCAGTATCCCCACACTCAGGCCCTCTATCTCACTTCAAGTTTTATGTTTCATGGCATTTATTTCTACCTAAAGTGAACTTACTTATCTATAGATATATAGCTCTAAGAGGGCAGAGATTATTTTTTAACACACTGCCTGGAACATAATAGTAGACCCTTCATAAATATTCGTGGAGCAAATGAGTAAGCAACAGAAATTTATTGAATGTCTATTATATGCCAGTTCTGCTCTAGGCACTGGGGATGCACAGTACTCCCTGCCGCCCCCCGCCCCCTTATCCATGGGGGATTCATTCCAAGATCTCCTGTGGATGCCTGAAACTAAACTCTATATATATTGCTTTTTAATGCAAATGATAACATTCAATTTATGAATGAGGCACAGTAAGAGATTAACAACTGATAATAAAATAGAACAATTCTAATAATATGCTATAATAAAAGTTATGTGAATGTGGTCTCTCTCAAAAAATATCTTATTGTACTGTACTCACCCTTCTTCTTGTGATGATGTGAGATGATAAAATGCCTCAAGTTGAGAATTTTCACCTTTTCACTTAAAAGAACCACTTTATGATCCATTTTTGGCATAATCTGAATTTCTAGCATCAGAACTCTTACACTTTGGAGCCATTATTGAGTAAAATCAGGGTTACTTGAACACAAGCACTGTGATACCTAGGCAGTCTGATAACTGAGATGGCTATGAAGTGACTAACAGATGGGTAGCGAATACTGAGTGAATGTGCTGGCTGGACAAAGGGATGATTCACGTTTGGATGGAATGACGTGGGAAGGTCCCAGATTTCATCACACTACTCAGAATGGCTCACAATTTAAAACTTACGAATTATTTCTGGAATTTTCCATTTAATATTTTCAAACTGAGACCCTGCAAAGCCTAATGGCAGATAAGGGGGACCGCTGTTGTAATGAATCAAACAGACCACAATCTCTTGAAGTTTATATTCTAATGCAGGGAAATACAAGAAATAAAGCAGAGAAGGGGACGCTGCTTGGGTGGGGCTGTGCTATGTTAAACAGGTGATCAAGGAAGGGTCTGGCTGCAGAGACTTGAAGGCGGTGAGAAGGGAGGCACCTGAACAAGGTGAGGAAGATAAGGGCAAGGGGAAATCAGACTTTTAGCAAAGGGAACAGGAAGTGCAAAGGTCCTGAGAAAAGTGGGAGAATAATGTGGTTAAAACCAGGGAGCTCCTGGGAAAGTAGGAGATGGATCTGAGACAGCAGTTCTCAACCTGTGGGTGGTCGCGACACCTTTGGGGGTCGAACGACCTTTTCACAGGGGTCGCCTAGGACCATCGAAAAACACACATATAATTACATATTGTTTTTGTGATAACAAAAATACTATGCTTTAATTATGTTCAATTTGTAACAATGAAATTGGGGTCACAGTTATGAGGAACTGTATTAAAGGGTTGCGGCATTAGGAAGGTTGAGAACCACTGGTCTGAGAGGTACTAGTGGGGCAGTGCCAATCATGTAGTCTTGTAGGCCCCTGAAAGGACTCTGGTTTTTACTCTTTTTTGTTGTTGTTAATCCTCATGAGAGGCTATCCCCACCCCCCCCACATTGATTTTGAGAGAGAGAGAGAGAGAGAGAAACATCCATGTGAAAGCAAAACATCAATTGGTTCCCTCCTGCATGGACCTGCTGGGGATCCATCCCAT